>NC_083772.1:23180262-23470262 GCF_963514075.1 Conger conger | reverse complement strand
GTGTCATGTTCAAAATGGCAGATGACACAGCCGAGAGACTATTTACAGAACATTATCGCTCATCAGTGTGGATGCTCACACCGTTATGGTTATAGTTATGACTTTTGGTGTGGATGGGCCTTAAGGCAAAGATCAACTCTGGCCCTCAAATCCAAATCCAGCCCTAGTTTTCTTTTCTGGTGCTACTGATTGGCTAGTCTTCACACCTGACTCTCAGGAAAGAGAAGGAAGGAAACCAGCAGAGTTTAGCCCTTCAGGACCTTGATTTTCTGATCTCTGGTCTACGGGCCATCTGCTTTAATGCTGAGGCCAAGTCTGTGTCCGCATTACTGATGGCTTTAGTTGGTGTACGACTGCGGGGGCAAAGTTTTCACTGAGGGAAGAAATGCATGATGCCCTTTGCTATAGCTATTTTTAATGAACTCATTTTGTTGTTTGATATCCCTTTCCTCTTTTACAGTTTCAGACATGGGAAGAGGCAAAGGTGAGTGGTAAGGTGTGGAGATTGAGGGGACGGGCTCTTTGTGTTGGTTCCTGTGGCTTGCTCTGTGACTGACGCTGTGTTTGTGTCCCTGCAGAGTCTAGCGCCCCCTCTGGCGTGGAGGAGAACCTGTGTAAGATCTGCATGGACTCGCCCATCGACTGCGTTCTGCTGGAGTGCGGTCACATGGTCACCTGCACCAAGTGCGGCAAGCGCATGAGCGAGTGTCCCATTTGCAGACAGTATGTGGTGCGCGCGGTACACGTCTTCAGATCCTGAGTGTGTGTGCGTGAGTGTATGTTAATGTGAGTGTGTGTGGGTGAGTGTGTTTGTGTGAGTGTGTGTGCGTGAGTGTGTGTTTGTGTGAGTGTGTGTGTGAGAGTGAGAGTGTATGCATGTGTGACTGCGTGAGTGTTTGTGTGTGTGCGTGAGTGTGTCTGAGGCGGAGAGTGACAGGCGTGGCCCCTCCCCCTGGCCTAAACTCCATCCCCTGCCTCTCAGATCTGCCCCCTCCCCCCCCCAAAAAAACTCAAAATCCCCGCGCTCTCTGCTCTTTGGCCGGACTCTACAGGGCCGACAGGCAGGAAGAGCTTTCCACAAGAGGGAATGTGAGGACTGGGACACTGCGGAATGGCGGATTGAGAAGAGACCGCTAAAACGGCGAGTGATGAAAACTGCGTCATCACTGCAGCCAGACACCACTGACTGCGCAGGGCAAACAACACTTCTGATTGGTTCAGATCCACCACTGGCTGCTGAATGGTTCAGATCCACCAAAAGTTCAGAACATGTTTAGAACGTGCATAACGGGTATGTGAAGGGGTTTGGGAGGTTAGCAGGGGGGTGGGGACAGCAGTTTGGGGGGTTATCATTCTGCAGTAAACCCGCCCCCAGCTCACTCAGCAGCCTGTGATGACCTCACCATGTGGGCGGGACTGTCGCGCAGGGCGACGGCAGGCTGTGGGTGTGGCTACTCACAGAATCCCTCTGCTGAGCGGAAACCCAACCAAATACCTATTAATGCCAATGCATATTAGAGACGTGTGATGTCTGTGTGTGCCTGTATGTGTGTGTGTGTGTGTGTCTGTTTGTGTGTGTGTCTGTTTGTGTGTGTGTGTGTATGTGTGTGTGTTGTGAAGCCTACCGGTTTGCTCCGGTTGTTGAGAATGTATGTCAGTGTGAGGTAGGGTTGGAGGATGTTTGTGCTGAAAGCACAGTACTGATCTCTGTGAACCGCATGTTTGTGCTGAAAGTGCAGTACTGATCTCTGTGAACCGCAGCCGTGTCTGAGATCAGGGACAGGACTCTGGAACATTCTCTCGGTGGGGGACGGTATGTAGCAGGGCCGTGTGTGAGCAGTCGGGCGATGAAACGCATTCCTGCGTTCTGCCAGCTTTGCACTATATAACAGCGATGTTCACTCCGCGGTCCTGGTGTTTAGCGCGTATCGCAGCCTCATTCCAAAACGCAAGCACACCGCGTAGTGTGGTGTGTCCGGTATTTCTACAGATCACTTAGTTTCTGTTGATTTGACAGACTGAAATGAAACATAACTGAGGCTAACCCTGGCTAGCCATTAAAACTCCGCTGGCTTGCTGTGAGCAGGGAAAGGCGTCTTCGTGTGTTAGCGCATTGTGCATTATAGCGTAGCAGGGGAACGTGTTGTAGCACGTTTAGCACAAAGCAGCGGCTCAAGCTAACAGGTTTGAAGGGCTGCTGCTGAACCCATCATTCAGTGGCAATTTCATTACTAATAATAAATAAGACATTAATGAACACATTTTATGATAAATAAAATAATGTGTGCCTTAAAACCAGCGCCTTGCACAACGAGGCTACTGAAGGTGATTTACCAGGCATCGGGACCCCAAGGACTGTAGGGGGACCGAGGCCCTACCTGTACCTGTACCTATACTAATAATCTGCTACTGTCCTAAAAATCTGCAAATTCATTCCCACTCTGACTCCCTACAGCCATTCGAAACATCTAACTCCACCAGCAGAACCGAGATGGTCACCGATAAGGTGCCAGACACACACCGTATAACTTTGGTGTTTAACACAAAAAACATTTACTGTCAGTTAAACTATGCAGTTTTTTTTTCTGATTTCTACTTGTCTAAAAAAACAAAAAAAACTAAACAATGCAAATAATTTATTTTGGATAAAAATCTGGCATTTATAATATGATATGGTTTACTAAATGGTTTTAGATTCATCTCATGGGGGATGAGAGATCACCCTGTTCCTCTCAGGGAAATGTAGGTGTTCAGGTGTACAGACGCAGAGATGCACTGTAATATCGGACTCACAAACATTCCCATGGGCTCTGGGGTAAGCACCATGTTTCAGTGGTGCGGTCAGCTGTCTCGCTTTTACTTTTAAAAAAAATAAAGAAATAAAAAGGTGAGGTGCTTCTGTCGAATGTATTTTATCTTCAGAATGTATTTTTTTTAATGGATTGTGTGACTGAAATGTCATAGCTAACAAAGGCAACAAAAGCTTTAAATTTGTCAGAGAATTCTGGCCGAGTGATTTACTTTAAAAGAGCAGAGAGTGAGATATTGTAAGTGCTTCATAAGAGTGAGTGAACGTGAGCTTACGGGATTTATAATTCAGAAAAATGTTAAATAAAAAATATATATCTTTTTTTCTTGTGTGCATCTTGACTTTTTTAAAAGGATTACCTGGAACTGCTGAAGTATTCACGTTCTGTGGCAGTAACGTTTGGGGAAAACATTGTCCAATCGCATGGCTTAGAATCCTTCGCCAGGCAGGCTGTGGTATCCATGGAGAGCAGGACTCGGATCGACAGGTTGAACCAGTCAGACAGCACCTGACACTGCAGATATAAGAACTAAGATTTCAGCACACACAAACACACACACACACACACACCACTGACAAACACGCTCATTTATCTAGACACTCTTACAGGACCAGCAGAACATAATTAAAATAGTTATTATTGGCTCTGTGTGTATGGAACCAGGACCACCCCTCAGGCATTTACCGGGGGGATTGTAGTTGGTAGGTTTCACGTGGATTCCTCTGTTTCTATAGTCACACATGTAGTTGTGCTTCCCAGCCTATGGGCCAGCTGTGCTGAACACGCTATGCTACCTGTCTCCCAGGCGTGTGGATGTACCTCACACATAACTCCTTACAGGACTTTCTCCTTATTCCGAGTCTTCCTTGTTGTATTTTGGAAATCTGTTGCAATTGTTGGTACACATTTTTCCAGTTTATTCAAAACATACTGGCAAGAGGCATTGATTTTATTGAATGATCTTGTAAACATATTTACATTTGTTTGTTGTTTGTACAGGAATTGAGAATTTAAAGATCACGGTTTGACAGAAAAGTAGGATCTACCATCCATCATCTGGTTCTGTTGCATTCTTCAGACCCAACATTCTGACACGTAACTCGTACAAATCAGACGACTGGTTCTTAGGGCCTCACATATACACCAGGGTCATTTAGTGGTATTACACTCTCTTAAAAGGGGTTTGTTAAATTTACTCCGGTGATACTTCAGCAATGCCCTCTGCACTCCTGATGTACCACCTTTTATACATTAAATGCAGCTGTAGTCACATGACCAACTTCACCCAATGACTGACCTGCCTGCTCAATGAGCGCATGACATCATAATATTGTAGTGTAACAATGCTGTCCCCTGCTGGTGCGGAGCCGCAGTACTGCTGCTTTTTGATTATTCTGACATTCTTCTATTGTCCAAAAGGGCAGTGTTCACAGGTCTGTGTTAAAGTCTGAAAGGCTCATTATTTCGGAGTGGGGGGTCGGGTTAGGTTTATGGACCGCATGTTAATACATTTTTTAAATTCAATTGTTATTTAGCTGATGCTTTTATACAAAGCGACTTACAGTTGATTAAACTAAGCTGGGGACTATCCCCCCCGGAGGAATGCGGGGTTAAACCGCCAACCTTCCGGGTCCCAGTCATAAACCTTAGCCACTAGGCCATAGACTGCCCCATGTGAAAGGGGTGTTATTTTGCCCCGGGCGGCTGGGGCAGGGTTATTTCAGAGCGGGGGGCTGGGGCAGGGTGATGGGGCTCTTGTTGGCGCCCCTCTCGTGCCAGCAGACATCGAACAGCGGGTACACCTTGCCCTGGAAGTCGGCGCTGAAGCGGTAGATGAGCTCCAGCTGGTCGGGGCTGTCGGTGTTGTAGAAGGCCAGCTCGCCGTTCTCATAGTCCAGGAACACGGCGACGGTGGCGGGAGCGGCGGTGAGGGGCAGGACCACGCGGGGGCTGGCGAAGGCCTCGTACACGCCGCCCTCCTTCAGGCCGATCAGCCACACCCCCGCCTCGGGGCTCTTGGGCAGTTTGGCCTTGCGCCCCGTCGTGCCCTTCATGAGCCCCAGACGCCACTTCGGCTTGCCGGCCACGCCCACGTCCCAGCGGTGCTTGCCGGCGGAGAAGCCGCGGCTGGCCAGGACGCAGTAGCTGTAGCTGAAACGCTCAGCGCTGAGGGGCAGCCGCAGGGGCAGCACCCCACAGTGCACCACCGTGTTCCCCAGGGAGAGCTGCAGCAGGGGATGTGCTGTGAGGGGGTCCAGCTGCAGCGGCTCCGCAGCTATATACACACATACATAAATATACACAATAAATATACACACATACATAAATATACACAATAAATATACACATACATAAATATACACAATAAATATATACACATACATAAATATACACACACACATACACACATACATAAATATACACACATACATGGTCCATGTGTAGATAGCAGTTGAAATTGTATTTCCCTCTAGGGTCTTTCCTCACACTTATCCCTGGTTATGGGTATGCACTTTGTTGTATGTCGCTCTGGATAAGAGCGTCTGCCAAATGCCATTAATGTAATGTAATGTTTATGTAATACACACACACACACATACACACATACATAACTATATACACGCACATACACACATATATAAATATACACACATACACATACATAAATATATACACACACAAACATACACACACACAAATATACACAATAAATATACACACCCATACACACATATATAAATATACATACACATATATATAAATATATACATACACATATCCATAAATATATACACACACATATATATAAATATATACACACACATACACACATAAATATAAACACAATTATACACAATAAATATACACACAAACATCTACAATAAATGCATACAAACATACACAATAAATATAAACACATTCACACACACACACAAACATAAATATACACATACATATACACAAATATACACAATAAATATACACACATACACAATAAATATACACACATACAAACACACATAAATATACACATTCATACACACAAACATACACAATAAATATACACACACAAACGTACACAATAAATATACACATATTCACACACACACAAACATACACAATAAATATACACATATACAGACAAATATACATGCAGATATACACGTATGCACATATACACATACACACTCTCACACATACACACAAATATATACATATATAAATATACACACACACACTCACAGAGACACTCTCACACACTCACAGACACGCGCACACACACACAGTCTTTACCAGGCAGGACCCTCCTGTGCAGTCTCTTCCACACGGTCAGCTTGATGTCGCTGTGGTTGAACCCGGGTTTGAAGGTGATGGAGCTGTAGGACCGCTCCTCTCTCTGCTGCTTCTGCTGGCACTCTCTGAACCTGTGGAGGAGCAAGTAACACACCTGTTGTCACATTGTATGTTGTTGTTTCGAAAGGAAGAAATCTTGTTTGCAGGAATCCTTACCTTGGAGCAATGGATCCATATTTCTGGAAGACAAACAGAAACGCACGCATTTACAAGCCAGTCCGTAATCATGCTGCCATACAGTATGAAGGACCTTCAAATAATTCAGTCTTAGATTTCCTGGTCGAGAGCTGACCTTTTTATACACACCTACACTTAGGGTGAGGTCTAAGGAACCCTATATTTCCTGCCTGCGATTCCTGCTTTTTAAAGCCAGTGGAATACGCAGGTCTGGATATTAAAGAAGTGCATTTCTTTCCACCTACTGTGCTCCATTATTTTAAAGCTCATTGTCACGGTCACATTTGTAACAATTTTATAGATCTTTATCCCCCTTTTTCCTCAATTGTTATTTGGAAAGTTCCAAAAATGAAGTGCACTGTTGTTTTCACTAGTATTTATGCAAACTGTCAGTCTTATTCCCATCCATCCATCCATTATCTGAACCTGCTTATCCTGAACAGGGTCGCAGGGGGGCTGGAGCCTATCCCAGCATACATTGGGCGAAAGGCAGGAATACACCCTGGACAGGTCGCCAGTCCATCGCAGGGCACACACACCATTCACTCACACACTCATACCCACGGGCAATTTAGACTCTCCAATCAGCCTAACATGCATGTCTTTGGACTGTGGGAGGAAACCGGAGTACCCGGAGGAAACCCACGCAGACACGGGGAGAACATGCAAACTCCGCACAGAGAGGCCCCGGCCAACGGGGATTTGAACCCAGGACCTCCTTGCTGTGAGGCGGCAGTGCTACCCACTGCACCATCCTGCCACCGTCAGTCTTATTATTTATTGTTATTTATTATTTCGTTGTTTTAATCAGTATTAGGATTATTGCAGATATTATTATTTTTATCATTATTATAGTTGTTTTAATCAGCATTATTAGTATTACTGCGGTTATTGTTATTAGTAGTAGTAGTAGTAGTAGTAGTAGTAGTAGTAGCAGTAGCAGTATAGTGGTTTTAATCAATGTTATTAGTATTATCACAGTTATTATTATTATCAGAAGTAGTAGTATAGCTGTGTTAATAATATTGTTATTATTTTCACAGTTGTTATTGTTATTATCAGTAGTAGTAGTAGTATAGTTGTGTTAATAATATTGTTAGTATTATCACAGTTATTATTGTTACTGAGTAATGTTCACCCTTATGAAGTCCAGGTGTGTCTCGTTGCTCAGGCCCTCGAGCGTGGCCTCTGCTTCCTGGAAGCGGGCAAGCACGAGCGTCATGTCGTCCACCTGCGTCTGTATGGATGAAATGAGCGCGGAGGCGGAGCTCTCCACCGTCTGCATAAACCCCGATTCCTCCTCCTCCAGGTACCGCCGCAGCTCGCCAAACTCCTTCCGGATCACCCACTTCAGCACGTCAGACTCGTTCTGCAGAGAGGGGGGGGACGCCATCACTACGGTTACCAATAAGGGTATGGTGGAGTCCACACCACAGCTATAACGACAGTGAAGAACAGTATTGTTGGGATCACTTTCAGAGTAATTTGTTTTCCAGCTACATAGAAACACTGACAGCCAACCAAAATCCATCAGAATTTACAGGGCGTCACGTTCACAATGGCAGATGACATATCCAGGAGACTATGTACAGAGTGTTATTGTTCATCAGTGTTGATGCTCACATCGTTATCGTTATTGAGTTATAGTTCTTGGTGTGAACAGGCCTTTAGAACGCTGTTACCAAAATGTCCAGCTCCTGTGCCTCCATGCGGAAGTCATATAACTACCACATAAAGCATTTATAAAATTATAAAACTTTATTCAAAGTGCACAAAGTGTTATAACCAATCTTATAACATATAATGGATACACAGAATTCAGCCAACAATGTTTATAGGGCAGCGGGGCTGTGAATGATGTTATAACATGTTAACCCGTATGTTGTGCAGTATGTTATAACATATTATATCACAAACATTTTAGAAATGCTTTATTTCATAGTTATGTCATGCTTATGCCAACTGCATGCATGAATTCTGTGCACTTTATGGAGTCAAAATTGTATGACTGAATTATGTCTTCCACGCCAAAACATTTTTTAAGTTTCCAGTGAAATTGCATACAAACACATGTATCATTACATGCATGCACAAAAAAGGTAAAAAAGTATATTTCTGCTGAACTTGCATACATTACAATTACATCCACATCTGGCTACATCCACATCTGGCTACATCTACATGCACATCAATACCCCAATTATTAGGAGGGATTCGAACCCAGGACCTCCTTGCTGTGAGGCGGCAGTGCTACCCACTGCACCATCCGTGCCGCCAGAAATGTACATGCACCAAAAAAATTTTTTATAAATAAAGAACGACTGTGTGTATTAATCAGGTATTTGAATACACTGATTAAGATAATCTGATAGACCATTTCAATAATCAGAGTATTGCCATAATCAGGGTAAGATCAGAGCATTAGTATGTGTATAAACACACCCATTCACTTGCTGAAGACGTATAGCAGTGCTCTATAGGGAAAATGTGAACGCAGAGGGACTCACGGTTATGCGGGACTTGTTATGCGCCATTTTACAGATCTGTTCCTCCAGCTTCCTCCGCTGCGTCTGCAGCTCCGTCATCAGACATGAGATGTCCTCCTGAAAACAAATAAAACACCAAGCTACCTTCCAAATGCACGGGGTCTCACCTACAGTATTTTCAGAATGAGATCCTCACACACCTTCAGAGAGTTGGTTAAAAAGCTGATATCTTGCCTGTTTTCCCCCCACAGTACCATTAACTTGAGCGTTTATGAAATGCTTTTACTGCTGCCGTTCTGCTGAAGGTTATACTGAGTATAATCTGCTTTCAGGAAAGCAATGCTGGTCTGTATGTTTATCACAGTTGTGTGTGTGGTTATTGTGGCAGCTCACCAAAAGCTTTTAATAAAGGCCTTTTATCAGCACAGTCCATCGTGATTCCACATAAGTGGTTCAAGTGCTCCTTGATAAATCATGTTATTATTTGAAGTAGCAAACACATAGTCAGGCTTTCTCTGAGAGAACGCCATGTTTCAAACTCCCGTGTTCCATACAGAGGGTGTGGACACTCCTGCCCTGGCACCAGGTGGGCCACCAGGGATTTTGGGCCCCACCACAACAGGAAACACATTCTATATATTTTTTGAGTGCTGCTGGAATAATCCTAAACCCCTCCACTGACAACCCCCTTCCAGCACCCCTGCTTAAACCCTTACGTAAATGTCAGTCATTACTGAAGGGTTCATCTAGTGGGGTGTGAGATGGTGGGGTGCAGGGTGTGTGAGGGTACCTTCATGGTGATGATCTGGTGGGGGATTGGGATGATCTGGTGGCTGTAGGGTGTAGGGTGTGTGTTTGGGGTGGAAGCTGTAGGGTGTTGGGTGTGTGTGTTTTGGGGTGTAGGGTATGGGGTGTAAGCTGTAGGGTGTTGGGGTACCTTCATGCGGCTGTAGACGTTGCTGATGGGGGTGATCTGGTGGCTGTGGTGGGCTCCGATGCTCCCGCACATCCCGCAGATGACGGCCTGGTCCTCCTCACAGTACAGGCTGAGCGGGTTGCGGTGCTCCGGGCACTCCGGCTCGGCGCTGGAGACGTCGATCTCCCGCAGCAGGTCCACCACCCGCGCCAGCGACACGTTGGGCGGCGAGCTGATCCCGTCCACCTCGCTGCGGCACTCCGGGCACTGCAGCTGGCCGAAGGGGTCCAGCGTCATGGAGTGCAGGCAGGAGCGGCAGTACGAGTGCCCACACTGCAGCATCAGCGGCTCCGCAAACACATCCAGGCACACCGGGCACCGCAGCTGCTCCTCCAGTGAGCCCAGGCTGGGCCGCCGGGCCATCCTCACCCCGCCCCAAACCCTGGGACACAACCGCACCCCGCCCCGAACCCTGGGAGATGACCACACCCTGCCCTGAACCCTGGGACACAACAGCACCTCGCCCCGAACCCTGGGACACAACCGCACCTCGCCCCGTATCCTGGGAGACAACCGCACCTCGCCCCGTACCCTGGGAGACAACCGCACCCCGCTTCGAACCCTGGGACACAACCGCACCTCGCCCTGAACCCTGGGAGATGACCGCACCCCGCCCTGAACCCTGGGAGATGACCGTACCCCACCCCAAGCCCTGGGAGACAACTGAAAGCCCTAAAACCTGAGACAACACACACCTGCCAAAAAACCTGGGACACAACTGGACACGTGCAAAAGCCTAAAACCTGAGAAACAACCAGATCCCTGCCCCAAAACCTGAGACGACTGGACCCCTCAAACCTCAAAACCAGGAGACACGACCAGGCACCTGGAGTGCCAAGTACCAGCAGAAAAATTTATGGAAACCTGTGAGGAGAGATGGCCAGAAACTAGGTCTACCTAATTACCTGAAGGGCCAACAACCATGAGACGACCGGACACCTGCCCAAAAAAACCTGGGACACAACCAGACAACTGGAGTGCCAACTACCAGGAAACGAATGCAACACCTTGAGAGCCAACGAGCAGGTAAAGTTTCCAGAGAAGTGTCTCTTGAGCAGCTTGTTCCCAGAGGTTCCTTTTTGATTGAGACTGTGTGAACATGGCCGGTGAAAGACGTTACTCACGGCTGGGATTCTGGTTCCAGTAGGTCGACAGGGAAAAATAAATGGCTATAAATCGTCCTCTCTTTTGCGCTGGGAGAAAACGAGCGTCTGTCCTCGATCGCCCTGGTGAGAATGGTCCTCAGTAACATGCAGGGTGAAGTGACCTTGAGGCAAATCCCTTATCAACCTGCCTCACTTATCTATCTCCCACCGAGCAGGCGCACTTGCAGACATATTTATCCACATCAGGTGATGTAGGCCATAACGTCATGTCTTTACACAAGTGCTCGCCCTCAACAAAACCATGTGCAAGCGCCGCATTGTATTGTTGAATTAAGCCATCAGCTGACCGACTTGTAGTATCACAAAAATGTATGCGTCTTCAAAATGACATATGCCAATGCCATTTGCCTTGATTTCAACAGTATGGCCTTATGACATTGTGACACAGTTGCAACAAAGTTGAGAGTTCTCAATTATTTGAAACATAATTTTAAAATAATTTTATAAAATGGTAAGTTTAATATGAATTGTTTTCATAATAAAATAAAATCGCATGGCTAGCTTTACAAAAGGCTTCATCACTGTTGTGAGTTTGGCACCACTGTGAAACTTGCGTCAGCACTTTAAAATTTACTTAACTTTTTTAACTTTACCTTTTTCCTTGCCTGAGGAAAACAGTGATTTATGGTAAAAACACCTTGACTTGGAGCACTTTGGATTTCGTAGAGTTTTTATGACTGAAATAAACAGTTGCCTATAAAAACAGGAAAGACTTTAGTTCAGTCACAGAGCGAGAGGTAAGGGCAGTGTCTCAGGACTTGGTTCCCTTTGGCTCTTGTGGTACTTTTTCATCTTGAGATAGAAACTCCTACAATATTCCATATTTGGAGATATGTGCATCACTGCATGTGGGTGTGTGTTTTTAAATAAATATATAGAAAGACAGTATTCGTTCTGTAGTGTTGGCACCAGGAAACAGGCATAGGCACCAGCTGTAAGGTATCGCGGTGCCTGTCCCATGAGGACCATGCCACAGGAGGGCAGCACAGCATCATCACACACTGTATCCATCCCACATGTCTGCTGAGATGTGTGCATACAGAGAGCCTCTAATGGAGGGAGACAAACAGACAGATGGCCCTCCATACACCAGGGCCTGAAAACTCTCTCACTCTCTCACTCACACTCACTCACAATGGACTGCTCAGAGCTTTTAGTCCCACTGGACTTTAAACATATATAATAAACTGCTCTGTGAATTACACCAAAAATTAAGTCTACTGGTAGTCACAATTATTTTATTTTTTTTACTTTCAATACTTTCCCCACAATTACCTTGGGACCTACACTGAAACCGTTTCCAGAACTGTTTCCAGAACCATCTTTCATATATTGTAAACATTTTCTTTGCTGTATGGTAAAAACAATGCATATATTTCCAATCAATATCTGTTCTATGAACACAACTGATTCAGAGTGATTAAAGGTTGAACACAGTGCTGGATAGATCATAGTAGAATCTCTCCTTGTGATTTAAATAAATAAATTATTTAGCTGACGCTTTTATCCAAAGCAACTTACAGTTGATTATAATAAGCAGAGGACAATCCCTCCTGGACCAATGCAGGGTTAAGAACCTGTGGTCTGTGTTGGTAAGAGACCGTAGTTTAGAGACAGCAGGTTCTGATCCCAGTGAAAACTCTTTAGTCTGAATCAATTTGGTCAGAAAAAAAACAGTCTGTACAGCCCTCTATGAACAGACAAATATTCTTATGAATAGCAACTGCAGAACATCTTTATCTATATTTCAGTATAAAATATAGCAACTTTGTTTTAGTTCATTAAATGATCTACATACATTTTAAATGGCATAGTGGTTCATGTTAATGTTGTTGTTTGGGCTTTCTCTATAGAATCATAACATTTCTGGGTCACATTACATTTGAGTCAACCTGGTACCATCTCTGTGTATAAACTCTTATACTCACAATAAAAGGTGGGTATAATAAATAAAAATACTGTCAGTTCAGCATTCATGTGCGTCTTTCTGAAGTTGAGTCCAGGGACACACAGATGATATAGACTCATGAAGCTGCCTGGACAGACACGCAGAACTGGGCCAGACATTCTGAAGCTGTGTGGGGACGACTGTCTGTGGAGGATAATCTACAACCTCCCACACAGCCCCAGACAATGAGAGAGAGACAGAGAAGAGCATTATAATCTGCACACCGGAACATCTGTCATATCGCGGTTTTACATTTCAATGTCAGTCCTCTGCCCGCAGCCATGTCATTCTAAGCAGGTTTTAACAGAATCTGAAATATTTTTACATCACTGTCGTGTCTTCTGAATTAATCTGAACATTTGTGAAACCAGTGTGGGAATGAGCATTTCTGTGGGGATGAGCATTTCTGGTGCTGAGAGCAATGATGTGACAAACAGTGTATAGAGTTAAAGAGGCAAACGATGGAGTGGACGTTGGAGCTGACGTTGGAGCTGACGTTGTTCTGAGGGTGTTTGAGGGGAGGATGAGGAGTGATACAGGGTTTATGGATGACAGGAGAGACAGAGCGTCTTCAACAGAATTGCACACTGGAAATTTACAGAATGATGTCAAGTCTTGAGACATGGAATACCAATACACACACACGCACACACACACACACACACACATCTTTCCCTCCTTAGAGTGACAGAGGTCTCAAGGATGAACAGGACCAGAAGGTGATTAGGATCACATTAATGTTACTTCCTGTCAGTAACTTCCTGTCTACTTCCTGAAGGCCAACTTCACACTTCAGTTCTCCAGTTGTACACTCATATTATCAGTGTGTGTGCGTTTGTGTGTAAGAGTGTGTGTGCATGTCTATGTGTGTGTGTGTGTGCGTGTGTGTGTGTTTGGGATTCTCACATGAAAACTAAACTAATGTTCACTCGTTGAGTGCTGAAACAGTGCTGCTGTTCTGAGGGCTGGTGGCTTTGGGTCAGATCCTGAGCAACACTAGCCTCCATCTCCATTTTATTAAAGCACTTTATCATAAACACATACTGACCCTACAGATTTATAACCATATTTCATTTATAACCATATCACGCCATATAACCACCCATAACCATATTTCACTGATATTTCACATCTCATTAGTGGCCATACTTCATGATACAAAGTGAGGCATCCGTAAATCTATCCAGCAGCAGCTGGACTAACAGCTTTGTGTGAAACACATTCCAGCGGAACGGTGGCGGGAACATTGCTTCTTAATAATGGGAAGATGGCAAAATTCCCTTCTGTTGGAAAATCCTCAGGTTTCCAGGCACAGCAGTCAGACCTGACAGGTGTATCGGGTGTTTCTTTCCTTAATTAAATTGCTCACATTGCATTCTTCCTGAGTGCCGTCATACGACAGACTCCAGTGGAGATTAATGGCTGGAGTGGATCCAGACCAATCATAGCCAACCTCTCCCCAACCCTCTCCTTAACCCTCTCCCCAGCCCTGTCTCTAGCCCTCTCCCCAGCCCTGTCCCCAACCCTCTCCTTAACCCTGTCCCCAACCCTGTCTCTAGCCCTCTCCCCAGCCCTGTCCCCAACCCTCTCCTTAACCCTCTCCCCAGCCCTGTCTCTAGCCCTCTCCCCAACCACTCCCCAGCCTCTCATTACAATATATTACATTATTGGCATTTGGCAGACACTCTTATCCAGAGCGACGTACAGTTGATTAGACAAAGCAGGAGACAATCCTCCCCTGGAGCAGTGCCCCCCCGACTGTAACCACAGCTAAGTCTAACCCAAACCCTGCCAGGGGCCAATACAGTGTTAACCCTAACCCGACAAACTAAAAACCTGACCCCAACTCTTATTCTAACCCCAACCCTCCTCCTCCTCCACACTTGCATACACTAACCCAGAATGCTCGGCCTGCCACACTAAAGCCCGCTTGCGGTGGTCTGAGGCTGCAACTGTAACCCCTTACACAGACGGCTCTCAAAACAATCCTGCAGCTCAGATTTCAGCAGAGCAAGAACAAGGCCATGAAAATGCTTAAAGTTTAAAGGATTGTAGGGTGGGGTTGGAGTCACAGCGCTGTGTGTAAAGTGTGTAAAGTGTGTAAAGTCTGTGTATGTGCGTGTATGTGTATGTGTGTCTGTGGTACCAGACTCACACACAGAACCTTTCTCACTCTTATTCACAAACACGGAGCCAGCTCACACTGGAACACAGTCTGCTGTGTCGTCTGATCTGGGTTTGAAAATGTGCCGCATTCACCAGGTCCAAAGGCTCGAATCCACATGGGAACCCAAGGCATTTAGGGTAATTTGGTAACGTCGTAATTTGGCTCCAATTTAATAATCGCACAAAGCGCTCTGGCCTAAACGGAGCGCCTGTAAGGGTGTTGTGTCCCGGCTTTGTTTAAGAGAAAGGCTCTCTCTTTAAAACCATGTCCGAGTGCGGCATGAAAGAGGGTCTCCCAGACTGGGCGACGACGTTTTCATCTGGGACACGACTCTGTAGCCTGAGTGTCTGTGTGTTTCTGAGATCCATTTTACACTGAGAGAGCTTTAACACAGTCCGTTTCCAGTATGTCAGTGTAAATGAACCCACCGATGCCTCAGTTCTAGAGTAAAGGCCCATGCATACCAAGAACTATAACTCTAACAATAACGATGTGAGCATCCTCACTGATGAACGATAACCTTCTGTAAACAGTATCTTGGCCCAGCTTATTCTAGAAAGAGGAATATGGCAAAAAGGACAGGGAATGTTTACTAAAGCACTGCTGTGGATTCACTTATCACCTCATCTTGCTATTCAGACACACAAGGTCGATATAACAGAAACAGCTGTTAATTATCGACGCTGGCCTTGGTATATGGTGTTAAACCCTGTTCTTTGAATTTCTACAAATAAACACCAACAATTCCAGCAGCTAGGCCCTTCCGAGTGCCATTTTTTAGGGAATTGTTCTGTTGTTTGTTCCCACAGAAAGGCCCTTTTAGACATTTTTAGACTTCATTCATCAATGGGGTGGTGACAGGCTTTTGGGAACAGAGTGCTCTGGGGGGGTTTGTAAATATGACTTCTTTTCGATGTTTGTTCGGTTTGATTTAGTGTGACGGTCGTGTCTGACCGTTTTCTGCACTGTTACTAAACTGAGTTCTGCTCTCACTGGGGAAGAACTCACAGGAAAAGAACACTCTACAAAAGTGGTTTGTTTTAAACTGCAGCCAATCAGAAGTTGAGGGAGTATATTATATTAGCATGATTGCCTGCATTTATTGGAACCAAATAAAATGCACTTATTTATCCATGTAACTCATATAAATAAGAGTGCACAATCATCAATCACAATATTCACAAATCAGACATTTTAAATGATTCAATGGGCCAAATTCTCCTGCAGGGAAAGATCTGCTTGGTTGGGGGACAGTACACCATATGGACCACCTTGTCCTGGAACCAACTGATGATGTAATGTTCAGTCCTATTAATTCACTGTTTTCAAATGGGAGGGGGCTACAGTATCAATCACTTATGCCTGTCATCAGTCTCCCTGGTAACACCCTGCCCTGTCCAATGAGAAGCAGGCCAACATGTCACATGACCGCAGGGTTACATAACTGATTTCGGACTGCACCTCCTCCATCTTGTGACCCTTGACCTCCCAACAAACGGCAGAACCCAGATACCTTAGCCCAACTCAAGAGACAAACTGCTGTGTGTGTGTGCTTGCTAAGGAAACAAACAATATTAACCTTTATTTAATCATGAAACATGAAAACTCAAACAATTTTAAACTGTAACAAGGTTGGAGACTCTCACCCCAGTTCGGGCCAAACGTAATTAAGTTAAAACGCTCTTTATGCACGCCACTCCGACCACATCACACTTTCCATCTTCATCAAGTTTGAATCTCTGCAGGTGTTTCTAGCTGCAGGAAAGCGTGATGGAGCCCCCCATTGGTTACTTTCACACTGCACTCTAAGCTGCTTCAAGTAAAACCAGCACTGGCTCAAACTGCTGTGCAATGGGAGTGCCGTATCCATCACTGAATATATTACCTGAATCAAAACGTATCTACAAACACAACTGCAAATGTCATGTAACTGCCCATATACATGCATTGAGCACTTTATTAGGTAGACCTGTACATAAATATTTAATCAGTCAATCATGTGGCAGCAACTAAATGCATAAAAGCTTGCAGATGTGGTCAAGAGGTTCAGCTGTTTTTCAAACCAAATTTCAAAGAAATGTGATCTAAGGGACTTCATTGTAGGTGCCAGACAGGGTGGTTTGAGTGTCTCAGAAACTGCTGATCTCCTCGAATTTTCACGCACAACAGTCTCTAGAGTTTGCAGAAAATGTGCCGAAAAACATCCATTGAGCAGCAGTTCTGTGGGCAGAAATGCCTTGTTAATAAGAGAGGTCAGAGGAGAGGGGCCAGACTGGCCGAAAGTGACAGTAACGCAAATGACTGCAGTAGAAGTCCTAAGTCTAAAAATAAGTCTAATACACACCTAATAAAGTGCTCACTGAGGGTACATACACCATATACCTGCAAGGGATCCAGAGGTGCAAAGGCCAGGGATTATAGGAGTTTAAACCGGTTTAAACCAGAGTGAACTGGCATTCAATCACTATACTGCAAGTTTATAATCACAGTATAAACAAACAGTACAATGGGCTTATGTCCACATGAGCATGATTATTCTGTCATTATGAAGCACATCATGTTCATACATACTCGATCATAATGAAAGGACTGTATGGCTGTTTGCTTGTATTGGTCGAATTGCTGTTATTCGGATAAACAACACGGATGATGCAATTGGAGCCATCTGTAGCATGTTAGCGACCAGCACAATATCCCCACTGTTCCACCCATTCCCAGCAGAGGAGCATCTTATTTAATCTGCCACCATCTTCAGAAAGGCAAAAATGAACTGCGACAGACCAGACTGGCAAAATAATTTCATGACACGATTAATTAGCAGCAATATCTAAATAATGTATTGAGAAAGTTTACGAAATGTATTCCGTTTGCCAAGAGAGCAGACTGTCCATTTCAGAGTGGACTGTCAAGCTAGACGAATTGGTCGTTCCAAAGGGAATATTCCAGAAACATCTCGTCCTTTTAAAAACAGGGAGTAGCTTGGGGGGATTTGGAAAAAGCTTACAGAACACATCGCCCGCCCCCCCCGCCCCCGGGAACTGACACAAGCTGTGAGCTCAGATTTTTTTTTAAAACAAGACAAGGAAATTAGTTTTTAAAGAAGTGACAAGGAAATTGGCTGAAAGCAGCCGTCAAGACCTGGGACAGTTAAGCGGGCAGGACGCTGATGATTGTGGCATACACACACACATACACACAGTGCTGGCGATGATTGTGCCATATATACACACACACTGCTAAACACCCTGTTTATGAAGAGGTGAGAAAGCAGCCAAACAGCTGTCTCCGGGGACTGTAATGAAGCTAGCGTGTGATGAACAATGTTGCCCTCACTAGCATTATGTTTCCCTGGCACCGGAGCGAATGCAGGAATCTGGACCAGACATGTTACAGAGTGTGCTTACACGCCTCAGGCCTGGGACTGGGGCAGATTTCGTCAGATTACCTGGGTTGGTATGATCGCCTGTACACTCCGTATGACAGCTGCAATCCAGTTCCAGCTCCACACTGACCCACAACCCCACACCCTACACTCTGACGTCTCCACGTCATCGCTGTGACCCCAACTCCACACCCTAAACTCTGAGGTCTCCACGTCATGGCTGTGACCCCAACCCCACACCCTACACTCTGACGTCTCCACGTCATCGCTGTGACCCCAACCCCACACCCTACACTCTGACGTCTCCACGTCATCGCTGTGACCCCAACCCCACACCCTACACTCTGACGTCTCCACGTCATCGCTGTGACCCCAACCCCACACCCTAAACTCTGATGTCTCCACGTCATGGCTGTGACCCCAACCCCACACCCTACACTCTGACGTCTCCACGTCATCGCTGTGACCCACAACCCCACACCCTACACTCTGACGTCTCCACGTCATCGCTGTGACCCCAACCCCACACCCTACACTCTGACATCTCCAGTTGATCGCTGCGATTAGACAATGGGGATATAAAACGGAACAAAATGTCTGCAATTGGAGGCTCTGTAAGAGGGGGAACCACAGCAAGAGTTTGGTCCCAACGTTTCTGGAACTAGGGTAGGGTATCTCAGGTGCACACAGGTAGGGTATGGAGGTCTCCCAGGTGTGCACAGGTAGACAGGTAGGTGTACCAAACATTTCTGGAACCCAGGTGTGCACAGGTAGACAGGTAGGGTATGGCGGTCTCTCAGGTGTGCACAGGTAAACAGGTAGAGTATGGAGGTCTCTCAGATATACGCACAATATCCCCACACGTCTTATTCTGTAGGTGGGCTGAGATCTTACAGAATGGGGGGGGGGGGGGGGGGGGGTTTTGGAGGGTTGTGGAATTCCAAGACTCTGCGGTATCTCTACAAACCCCCAGATCATGTGGTAGCACGATCCTAACGACCCCAAGTGGCAGTGCCATCCTAACCCAACACCCTCAGAATACTCCATTACACCCTGCCATGGGGGGGGGTTCCTGCCTGGGTTTCTGGTGTGGGTTACCCCTGGCGGATCCGATCCTTCCCCCATCTGGATTCATCATTTTTATGGATTAATTTTCCCTGCTGCCCTGACAGTACCACCCAGTGGCTTCAGACACAGCAGGCTCAGTGTAAAATATTCACTGCTAGTTTCACTCACACAGATCAAATGTATTCTAGCTGAACTGATTTAACACTCAATCTTCTGCTATATACAGCAGGGATCATCAACCCATGGTCCTCAAGAGCCAAGAACTGCTGGTTTTCCACCCTCCCTTTACCTGGGAGTGAGGTGTGAAAACAGTCCGGCCAATCGTGGATACACCGAGGTTTGAACCACCAACCTTTCGGGTCCCAGTCATGTACCTTAAGCACTACGCTACAGGCTGCCCCCTATATGGCTTGATATTGATGCCCTTTAGCGATTCAGCAATTCCTTCAGAAATTAAATTGTTATTTTTCCCCAACTGACTGTATCTGAAGAACTGTCAAACCAGCTTGTCTTGAGTACCAGCCAGCAGCTGTAATCAGCCCTGTCTTGTGTGCATGAAAGTCCTGACAGGGAGGTTCTCCGACACCAGGTGTGTTGTCTCTGAAGACGGGTCCCAGGTACAGTATTCCGACTCTCCTGAGCATAGTGGTGGGGTCCGGTTTGCGTGCCCCGTTATAATCACACGTCTCCGAGACAGACGGGCCTGAACACTTACAGGAACAAGGGCAGCATTGTGCGGTTAAGTTCATCACGCTATGCCAAAAATTATCATACGCACACAATTTCTATTTCATTTCCATTCTTTTTTTCCCCTTTTTCTTTTTACAGGAAAGCGGAGAATTGAGGCCCCTTTGTTTACGCTAGCCCGGCCTCCCCAGGACCCGGAGGGGGGGTGCCTTACCGCAGGGAGGCCCCCAGTTCGGGTACGGGGGAGGCTGCCGGGCGGGGGGTGGCTGGTGCATTTGAGCGACAGAAAATTAACAACCTGGATCTGCTTATGAGCATCTTCCCCTAAGGAAAACACACAGAAAGCTGGGGTTAGCCTTAGCATGGAAATAGCCCAGGACACTGTGTGTGTGTGTGTATGATGGTAGGTGGGGCGCATGTGTGTGTGGATTGTGTACCTCTGAGTGTGTGTGTGTGTGTGTGTGTGTGTATGTATATATAAATGAGAGCATGTGTGAGAATGTTTGTGTACGAGTGTGAGTGAGAATGTGTGTGTACGAATGTGTGTGAGTGAGAATGTGTGTGTGAGTGTGTGTATGAGTCAGAACGTGTGCGCGAGTGTGAGTGAGAATGTGTGTGCGAGTGTGAGTGTGTGTGCGTGTGTGTATGAGTGAGAATGTGTGTGTGCAAGAGCATGTGTGCCCGCACTACTTATCATTGGATCAAACTCCCTCCTGATTATCTGCATGATCCCACAGCCAAAGGTCACCGCTGGGAGATTAATGCACAAATAGAATCCTCCTCCACTTCAACCTTCAAAACACCATCTAAAAAAATGCCTTCAAATGGCAGCGTTTCCTGCACTGCACTGCAAACATAACTCAGGCAGATACACTAGTGTGAGAGAGCACTAGATAAGGCTAATCACTAAATGGATGCGCTGTAATGTAATGTAATGCTACATACAGTATGAACTTGCCTTGCTGTGCATCTTTAAATGTTAATCGAACACAACAGGCAAACTGGAGAATAAATTGAAGCGAATAATCAATTAAAAACAAAACAGATTTTGTGAAGAAATATGAAGGAAAACACCCTGATGTCATTTTTAATCCAAAGCGACTTACAAGTGCATAGGTTCTTCCACAGGTTGAAGCATCAAATCCATAACTAGTAAAATACGCACGAAAGGCTGTTCTAAACAAAAAGACAGTCATCATAAGGGCAATTTATTTATTTTTAGGGTTTGACAAAAGGGATATTGGAAGGGGGGGGAAATCAGGAAGGAACTAGAGCAGAGGTGGGCAATGAGGGCCGTATTTCTGGTTTTCATGTCAACCTCTGGCCTTAATTACTTCAGTCGCTCTAACATTTACGCCATCTGATATTTTTCCTACATTTCTTGATGAAGGCATTAATGCCAGTCAAAGACTGTTCTTGTGTCCTTGTATGATATAGTTTTACTGTGATCTAATCTGAGTGAACTTGTGTTGGTGTATACGGCCAATTAGCTAATTTAGACAGAGTAATTGGTGGAAACAAAAACCTGCATACACACTGGCCCTCCAGGACTGGGATTGCCCACCCCTGGACTAGAGTATAGTTTGGAGGGGTGTTTTTAGTCTGCGTCGAAATATGGGGAGGGATTCTGCTGTCCTGACAGTGGTAGGCAAGTCATTCCACCACTGAGGAACCAGAATGGAAAATAGGTGTGAACGTGCAGCTCAACCGCCAGGTGCTCGTAGTGAGGGAACCACAAAGCGACCAGAGCTGGCAGACCAGAGTGGTCTTGCTGGGGTGTAGGGAGCAATTAAAGATTGTATGTAAAATGGGGCAGTCCCCAGTCAGCCTGAAATGCCAACACTAGCGCCTTGAAGCGGATGCGTGTGACAACAGGAAGTCAGTGGAGGCCAATGAGGAGTGGGGTAACAGGGGGAGGGGCAGGCTTGCGGTTGCAGGCTTGAGTCCCAGGTGGGCGGAGGCACAGCCACTGTACCCCAGCAGCTGCAGTAAAAGCCCAGCCAGATAAACATGCTGGAAGCTGGCGTCCAGCTAAACACAGAAATGTGAAATGCAAATAAATCTTGCATTATGGTCTTTTTGGGGAGGGGGGGTGACCCGACAGGGGACAGAGGCCCCTGAACCCCTCTCTCCCTCTCCACAGGGTCTGCTTGTTTTGGGGTGCAGGCCAGAGGCAGGATGTGTGTATAATCCTGTCACAGCTCAGCTCTCTCCCTGATTCCCCACATATGGTCCTGCTCCAGCCCACGTCTGTGGCCACACAACCTCCTTTCTCCTGCACGGGCACCTTGCTCTGTTTTTCTGTGTGAAAGGAGATACTAAATACATTCTCCCCCATCTGAAACGCGGCCTTGTTCGACTCCCAGAAGCTCAAAGAGGAATGGAACCCTTCCATAATTTCATTCAGTTCATCTCAGGCAGAACCCAAGCCATCCCAGCTGGGCCCAAAGTCAGGTCCAGTCCAGTATAACAGTACAGACTGGTCCGGTACCATCAGGAGAGGTAGATAATGGTACAGTCCGGTCCAGGAGACAGTGTCTGTGGACAGTGGTGTGGGCACATTACTGTTCTATTTGAGGTGAAATTCTCTGCCGTGGCTAAGCAAAGGACTGCTGCAGTAATTACACACTGCGACACACGTCTCCCACACCGGCTACCTGAAACGGCCTTCCATTTTCAGTCCATCTGAAGGTGTTTTAGCAGATATTTTAAAATGTGATGTTTTGGTGAATGTAACAGCCACTGTTTATGCTTTCTGGGGTTCTTTGTTTGCTTTTCCTTTTACTGTTACTGTTAAAACAGCAGAAGGCAACCAGCCCATGAGTTGAGTGTTAGTTACAGCTACACAAATATCACCTGCTCTATCAAAATCAGTTGTATTGACCCCAAAACATATTTAGAGTTTTAGAAACTAATCGAAAGAGGAGAATGAAATCATTAGAAAGCTTTCAAAGTTATCTCTCTACTCCAGACATCAAGGGAGTTGTGTCCCTTTGCATTTTTAGTGCCACCAAACCAAGCCAAAAAATGGCTTCAAAGTTTCGTTGTGAGAGGGAAACTCCAGGGATATAATTTCTCTAATGTATAAACCCTTTAAAACTATATTTGAACATTTACTCTTGACATTAAGACATACAGTTTGTAGTTTGTGACTGGAGGCTAGCCAGCTTTTCACAGTTCACCAAACAGTGCACAACTCCGGTGTTACATTCACTTTGACATCTTTTGCTTAAAAGCTTAAAAACTATATTTTTACAGTGAATTTGGCATGAAGACATGCAGGTTATGAAAGCCAAGATATTGTTATACACGTTGAAGATGAAAAACTAAAACGGATTTGATAGATGAATGATAGAACGGGTCACAAATCAATAAATAAATTATACCCAGGGAGCGGTACTCTTAAGTTCAAAGTGTCCGGCATTTATACATGAGCGCTCAGTTCCCGTCGTCAGACCACAGAAAGTTACAGAACACACGAGGCCCGTGAAGACCGCGACAGACTGTGCCGTCGGTACTGCTTCAAAACTCCCTACCCGCTCGCTAAACTTCTCCAGTGAAAGTATTCAGCCTACTGCACAGTAGTACCGCTTCGGGTCACCGTTGTCACAGGGGACTGAAAAGTGATCGCGTGTTTGCCCAGCAAGTTCAGCTTTCATAAACAAACGGGAGAATGCGGACTCCTTGCAAATTGAGCCGTTCCACATCAGTCGCTCTTCTGAAAGAAAGCAGAGGGGGAGGGTGGACCGGGGTAGAGGATTATATGTACTGTTTATATTAACTCGGAATCTGCCACCTCGTTCAGATTTCCTTTTTTCAGCCGCAAGGCATTTGATACGGTTTTTAAAAAGGCATAAGGTACAATTAATGCGCCCCACATACGGAACTGAAAACCCTCTTGTATTTATTATATTGTTCCTAAAAATATTTACCTAACTTAGCATCATGCATTCTGCGCATATTTTGGAAAAGACTGGCTGACTGCCCGTGTTCTCCTTGAACGAGCGTCACTTCAATGTAGTTCAATGTGGACTGGCTTTAACCTTGGCTAACCGTTGAAAGGAGGCATGCTCGTTTATTCCCGTCGTGTTGGAAGCGGTATTTTCTTGTGCCTCGTCACCTTTAGATTGAGACCGCAGATGTCACATTAGGACGACGAAAGAGTATGCCATTTTGTCCAATCTCTCCTGAGAAAAGCGATCATTTCCTGCGCTCCCAATTTAGCTCTACTAGACATAGCATAAACGGAGCTTATTAATAGAAACGTGCTTTTAAAAAGACGCACACTTAACCTATGCTGTAAAGTTTGATCTGTCTGCCTTCTTGCAGCGAAAAACTGCATTCTGTTCTTGTCGAAGGTCGTTTTACAAAGAGGTGAATGTGAAAACCTTTATGTAACTGTTATTGTTCAAAGCCAAGAGGGAGAGGTGGTTTGAAAAAGAAATATTGAGAAAGGGCGTAATTTAACAACTTCAATTTAGTTAGGTAAATTTAATCAAAAGTCCTTATTAAAATGCAAAAAAAAAAAAAAAAACATTCACGGTAGTGTCGCATTTCATCAGTGTGCACTTATTTCCCCTACCCAGAGAATGAGAATGCTTGGGTAACCAGTGGGGGAAAATTGTGCTAAATATATTCATGATGTTAAACTACTGTAGTGCCTTTCAGTCCTTACTCAAGCCTCTGCTCATAAGAGATCTCTTCCATTTCCCTGTATTGTATGTGTGAAAAGGTGAAAATTAAGGTTTCTTTGCACTATTTCTGTCACTAGGGGGAGGTATGCCAATACCCCCAACACCCTTTTTTCTGAACATTCGCTAATTTCGTCGTGAGTTAGATTAACATTTTAATGAGAATGGTCGGAAACCACAGCGGTTTAGGAACGATCTATTAAAGAATCTATTATCACCAGAATCCTGAGAATAATGAATGTTACTAAACTGCACCAGTTCTAAAGATACGTTAAGAGCACTCCCAGTTCTGGTTAGCGGCTAACACATTGTTTAAAAATTTAAATAAAAATTTTTAATCAGTCTTCTGGAAGTAAAACCGAAGCTCCAGTTCTTGTGCTTATCTCTTCGAAAAGCGAGATGTCCCTTCTGTCCCAATACGATAACGAGCCAAGTTCAAACCAGACTGCATTCATCTAAGTTATATTGTTGAGCGTTAGCTAATTAGCTATGATACTGCCCTGCTAGGCGAACACTTTCTACAATGCTTAATATAAAGTGTTACTTCACAACCTACAGGTAGCACACTCCAGCTAAACTATGAGCCCGCTCCGAAGTGTGTCTTCTGCATTTAGAGGATGGAACTATCGTTATACTTTTGACATATATATGTATGAGTATATATACAAAAATCTTTTCAGTAGCCCACCGTTAGCAACAGGGGAGTTAAGCTCTCCTTGCGAGTGATCAATGCCCGCTCCCACAGAATTGTAGGCAAACGTTACCAATTACCACCTGTGTGGATCATGCCAATCAGGTTCGTCACTATGTTTGTTCCCCCCAGGCAAACTAAACTACATAAAAAGGTACCATGTGTAGGGGTTTCTAAAATCAACAGGATATTGCAATACCTGTTCCCCTGTAAATAAAATATGAAGCATTCCGAGGTGTTGCTACCCGTTGGGAGTACAGGGTTCGAGGGTTAGCAGAGGGGGGATTTGGGGTAACCAGTGCAGTGTGCCATTGTGTTCCAGACTGCCCACATCCTGAGTACTGTTCCCTCCCCCCCTCACCCTGTCTCAAATGCCCAAACTGTGCCAGAGATTGTCAACCAAACTGTTATTACATTTGTATCACATTTCAAATGTAATCACTAATGACAGCGTTATTATGGTGTTGAAATTACCTGTGAAATGCACACCTGAGTTAGACTGAGGGCAGCTGTCTGAGCAGGTCTCTGTGCTGCTACTGAAGGTGTGATTACAGAGGAATAAGTGGATTGTGATACTGACAAAGAGCGCACGCACACACACACACACACACACACACACACACACACACACACACACACACACAAGCACACACACACACATTCACACAGACACTCACACACAGTGCGACAGTAGCTCAGTTGGTAAGAGCAGCAGAAGGTTACTGGTTCGATGCCCCGCCCTGGGTGTGTCGAAGTGCCCCTGAGCAAGACATCTAACCCCCAATAGCTCCTGATGAGCTGTTTGGTGCCTTGCATGGCAGCCTTTCAGCATTGGTGTGTGTGTATGTGTATGAATGGGTGAACAAGAACAAGCTGTATATGTAAATGCAGTTAATTTACACAGGTTCAAGAAAATAGCAGTACAACATCAGTAACCTGATGAACCACTGTTATTTGATCATTAGATTAAAAAGTTGATTGGAGAGGGGAAAACATATGAAGAAGTGCAGCAAATTATAGGATGCTCATGTGATCTCATATGCTGTAAATGGCGACAAAAACCTGAAACCTGAAGAATACAAGCAACTAATGTTAAAACGGACCAAAGAATAGTCAGAATGGCAAAGATTCAGCCATTCATCTGCTTCAGAAAGACAAAAGATGATCTACAATTACCCGTAAGTGCTGTTACAGTCAGAAGACATTTGATCGAAGCTATCAGCAAGAAGCCCCCATAAAGCACCATTGTTGAAAAAAGGGCATGTGCAGAATTGGTTAGAATTTGCCATTGACACTGCCATTTTTTGAACAGATTAATATTCCTTTTCTTTGCTTCCTGTAAAAGAATAACACAGACTTGATAAAATGTGCTAATTGCTAGTGCACTCACACACACACACACACACACACACACACACACACACACAGAGGAGAGTATACAGGTTGTACTGGTCTCATATACTCTCACAGAGTTTAATTAGCACTGCATCTCTCTGTGTGAAAGGGGGGGGGGGGGGGTACTTAGTTTAATTACTAAGTAGTACTTACATTTACTTTCTTTTTTCAATCATTATTTGGTACGAAGAGACTAAATTACCTTCACCCTTTGTTAAAGCATCAAGGTGACTTTGCCCCCAGCCACACAGCACAGTGGATCAGGGGCAGGGCCCTCCTATCATTCCTCTATCACGGCCTTCTGGGTCACCAAATCTGAACCGGATCAAAAACGCATTCATGGAACATTCCGGAACAATGCCAGAGACAATCACGCATTTATGGAATATTCCAGAATTATGACAATGGAAGACAGCATCTTCCATTTCCAGCGTTATTATGGTGTTGGTGGTGTCTTCCAAAGTCAGTGATGAGATGACTGACTTTGGAAGAGTGGTGTTGCAATCCACCTGAAGAATTCCAGTCGCTGATTGGCAGGTCTTGGCCCATTTAGCTGATCTGAGATCAGTTTTCCCTTTCAGTGCATAATGGAGAAGGTTAGCATGTGGACAGAGGAAACCAGCACAGAGAGTCTGATCTCTGATACTCAGATACTTTATGAATATGAGGCTGAGCTGTGTTTAGCAGCCATGACTGATTTCAGCTTCAGTAAGATCGCAGCAGCGTGCTGTACACAGTAACCTGCTGCACACACACCATGGAAAAGCTTGCTCCATTTCCCTCCGTCGTGATGATTTCATAAACTGCTTTTGGTCTTTTTCTCTCTACAAATGGTGATAAGTGATCCCTTTACTTCAGGATAAAAACATTAGACCTGCAGAAGAATGTGTGGAAAGACCAGCTTAAAAGCACCTCTCAGTCAAAACAAGCAGAGCTTCTAGACAGCGTCCTGTGTCTGACCAATGTGGGTCGATCGACCCACTAGAGAAAGTAATCCCTTCAGAGGGCCCCCTGTAGCATAGAAGGTGCAGGACTGGGACCCGCACGGCTGGTGGTTCAAGCCCCGCTGTAGCTACAAGGGCACTTAACCCACACTGCTCCAGGGGGGTTATCCCCTGCTTAGTCATACGTCTCAATAAACATCTCTCCACAACTCGATCTCTCCACACCTCTCCATCTCTCTCCATCTCCTCTAGAGCTCTCCATCTCTCCACATCGGTCTCTCCATCCCTCAGTCTATTTTACATCCCCCCTTCCAAAAACAGAAAGAAAATTACAAATGTACTTTGTGTTCTCTTAACAATGGAGTGGGTTGTTTCTATTCTGAGGCTTAAGAAACATCCAGGCCTTTGCTTTTGTCTGTCTGTCTGTCTGTCTGCCCACATAGATCGTCAGGAGAACGTGACAGATGCTTTTCATTTACAAGCTCAATTCGTCAAGATTGTTAAAGCTGCAACTGCTGCACACAGCAACCAGAGTGAAAGCAAATATACACATGTCATACGGACGCTGATCATCAAAATTAAAACAGTATGAAAAAAGCAAGCAGGCCAAAGGTAGCAGAGAGAAATGACATAATTTTGGCAGGGATACAGATCCAAATGTGCTCATAGTCTCAAACACAACCTCCAGCAACACCCATGCACTAACTCCATGTGTGTGGCTCATCCTTTTCCACTGCCAACCAAAACCAGAGTCTGGTTCTTCGTGTACTCCAGGCAAAAACATTTTCCTACATCCTTCAAAATGGACTTACTGTTTAGAATGACGCAGGAACATCATCTTCACTCAATACAACGAGGATAAACCAGCTCTCTCTGTGTTCTCTTCTCCACAGCATGCTTTTCATCACACACACATCACCTAACCGCTAGATTTAACTGATCGACCTGTGGGGGGCGATAATGAGCAATGAGGCAATTAGGGGGCAGCCTGTAGTCTAGCAGCTAAAGTGCATGACTGGGACCTGGAAGGTTGGTGGTTCAAGCCCCAATGTAGCTGCTATAACAGCACACACAAAAACAATAGAACAAGCACTCAAAAAGATTTTTTTCTAGATAAGCTATTTAAAAAAGGAGTCTGAATGAATAGTGAATGAATATGCATACAGACACTTTCCAGATGGATATCGCCATTGAGTCACACTGAATCAGCAGGGGTAAGGATGCTGGCCGGTAACGTTTACATAACCCACTCATTTGCTCAGTGGTTTCTCAAATGACTGCTTTTAACGGACAAAGAGAGCAGAGAATGACTGTGGCAAAGATGCAAAACCGAAATGTAATTTCCAAAAAGGCCACATTCTAGCTCAGAGCAGGATAAGATCTCTGTACGGTTCTCTCTGGAATGAACGTCCTTCCCCTTCCAGATATGAATCGTTCTTAAAGGCAGAATGAAAGTTATTTTTCTACGCCAATCTGATAAACTATATATAGGCCTACACACACACACACACACACACACACACACACACTGCATACACAGGCACACACACACATCTGCACATGCACACACACACAATGTCAAAAATGACATCATTTCAATGGCCCAACTGTTTGTACATCTGGGACAATTTATGGTCAAATAAACGAGTGGAGACTGGACTAGTCTACTGCAGAGACGCCATTGGCTGGTCCATCTTAATTGTAAACACAAAGAGACACCAACCAGCCCGGCCATGACGAGACATTTCTGCCAATTTGAGTATGGCAGCATTTTGATTGATGATTACGGTGATTGGATGATGATGAAGATGATGATGATGATGATGATAAGTTGCAGTTGTAATAGTGGTAGTATTGCCAGAGACTACAGCGTCTGAAATTCAGTTGCACCTTCATTGGTTACCAGGCAGAATACCTGAACACATATGCATATCTCAGCAAAGGAGCGATGATCTAAAATCAGGTTCATCCGTCCAGGTGATAACTTTAACAGTCCAAACTGGCTTTTCAGGCTTGAAATATTGTCACACAACACAACTTAATTGACATCTTTTTTTTTGTCACACCTCACGCATATCAGTTCAGTTTTGTTTTGTATAAAAGAAGGACCATTTGGCCTTCCCTGTGACAATCAATCAGGTCCCAATACGCAATCGCGAGCTCCAGCGTTCTCTCTGTACGTTACGGCTGCAATACTTTATCTTGTCACTAGATGGTATCAACAATCCTTTTACCACCAACTTATTTAGTTAACATTCAGTTTTTAATTAAAATAGTATTTGCCAAAACACTGACAGCTCAGAGTAACTGTAAAAATATTGGAAACGCGTACACATTGAATAAGTGGGAGTAATGTAAATCGTAAAAACGAAGTTGCCAAACGTCTAGTTTGTATTGGATATTTTTTCTTATGTGCGGTCATGCAAAATTGGCTAGTGTCTCGTTAATTCAGAAACCGAGACATACTAAACACGTTACAGTCGTAGGCTATAAAATTGAGAGAGAATAAAAAAGGTTTCATATTTCGGTACTTCTGGCATAAGGATACACGATACAGACACAATGTATGGGCCAATGCCAATCATGTGATGCGTGACATTAATGAATTGGTATTGCGACATGCTACGTCGGGCAGTACAATGTAAAATTGATGTCACGGTTGAAATTGGTGTCACGGTTGAAATTGGTGTCACGGTTTTCAAGTTAATTATTTATTTATTTCAAGGGTACATACGAAAACAAGATCATTATCCATAATTACACGCGAGAGACAAGTTTACTGACATGCAAGAACGAGGAACGTTTCTGGCTTGAACCATGTCGCAGAAAGAGGGCGGATATCTATGCAACAAAAAAAAATTTTTTTCAAGCCTTATATGGCGAGCCATGGGCGGAACGTCACGCCTTCTCATCCCCTGTTGAGAAGAGGCAGCGGGAGTAGAAAGTTTAGTCTTCACAAGGGATGGATAGAAGGAGTGTGGGGCAGCGCTGAACGCAGCGACTCCTGTAAACTATTCAAAGCAGCTGCGCGCCTTGCACACCATTCAATGGAAACTGCACTCTTAAGAATAGATCAACTTCCAAAGACTATTCGCTGAAACAAAAGACAACAAGAACGATACTGAATGAGGTAAATAACAGCTCATAGATTGGATTGCTGCCGTTATTTGCTTTCACAGCGATTTCATTCATAATGTTTGCCAAGCATGCCGTCGTTTCAATGCCTCTTTACTCTTAATGTTGGCGTGAAACCGTATAACCTATATCGCGTTTCTTTTTTGCGTAGGACTTTTTTGCGTAGGAGGTGCTATTCCAGAGGAGAATGATTTAACCGGGGTCTGCAGTACCGTTTATTAGGAGGATTTGTGCTGAACACGATACACACAGATGTGCAATTTTAGTTTGCGCTGAACGGACTTTGAAACCGTATCGCACCCTTGTGTAAAATCCAGCAATGACCAGCTACCAGCTGTTTGAAAGCATAGCTTGAGCTGGTCAAATCATGTTGAGTGTGGAGCTGGTCTGAGCTGGTCAACCATCTACCAGCTGTTTCAAAGCCTAGCTTTTTTGTTGTTGTTGTTGTTGTTTCCAGCAGGACACTGTATTTAGGAAAGGTTTTTGTTGCACGTGGATTTCTTTCATTTTTGCTTAAGCGCTTGCGCATGACGTAAACGTGCGATTTAAGGACTAGCATGGAAGCCGTTCGTCTGAAGATCCTGGTGTCGCTGTGGTGCCAGCTGGTGGGTGCCAGCTCCAGCTTCGAAACGGGAGTGTACGGAGACCCTGAGCGCCGCATGCAGGCGCAGTGTGAGCCCGTCGTCATTCCCATGTGCCAGGGCATCGGTTACAACATGACCCGCATGCCTAACCTCCTGCGGCACGAGAACCAGAACGAGGCAGCCATCAAGCTGAATGAGTTCGCCCCGCTGGTGGAGTACGGCTGCGACGTGCACCTGCGCTTCTTCCTGTGCTCGCTGTACGCGCCCATGTGCACCGACAAGGTGTCCAGCTCCATCCCTGCCTGCCGGCCCATGTGCGAGCAAGCCCGGCACAGGTGCTCGCCCATTATGGAGAAGTTCAGCTTCGGCTGGCCCGACTCGCTCGACTGCTCCCGGCTGCCCACCAAGAACGACCCCAACGCCCTGTGCATGGAGGCCCCCGAGAACGACACCAAGCCCGAGGCCAAGAAGGGGGAGGGCATGCTGCCCGTGCCCCCCCGGCCCAGACCCCCCGGAGCGGGGGGCGGGCGCTCAGCCGGGGGCCTGGGGGGGGCATGTGAGAACCCAGAGAAGTTCCAGTTTGTGGAGAAGAGTGGCTCCTGTGCCCCACGGTGCTCCCCGGTCGTCGACGTCCTCTGGTCGCGGCGGGACAAGGACTTCGCCTTCGTCTGGATGACTGCGTGGTCGGCCCTCTGCTTCGTCTCCACCGCCTTCACTGTGCTCACCTTCCTCCTGGACCCGCAGCGCTTCCAGTACCCTGAGAGGCCTATCGTCTTCCTCGCCATGTGCTACAACGTCTACTCCGTGGCATTTGTCATCCGCGCGGTGGCGGGCGCGGAGAACATCGCATGCGACCGTGAGAACGGCCAGCTCTACATCATCCAGGAGGGCCTGGAGAGCACGGGCTGCACCATGGTCTTCCTCATCCTCTACTACTTCGGCATGGCCAGCTCGCTCTGGTGGGTGGTCCTCACGCTCACCTGGTTCCTGGCGGCCGGCAGGAAGTGGGGTCACGAGGCCATCGAGGCCCACAGCAGCTACTTCCACATGGCGGCGTGGGGGATCCCCGCCATGAAGACCATCGTCATCCTCACCATGAGGAAGGTGGCGGGGGACGAGCTGACAGGGCTGTGCTACGTGGGCAGCATGGACGTGGGGGCCCTGACCGGCTTCGTCCTGGTGCCCCTCTCCTGCTACCTGGTCCTGGGCACCTCCTTCACCCTGACGGGGTTCGTGGCCCTCTTCCACATCCGGCGGGTGATGCAGACGGAGGGCACCAACACGGAGAAGCTGGAGAAGCTGATGGTGAAGATCGGGCTCTACTCCATCCTCTACACCGTGCCGGCCACCTGCGTGATCATCTGCTACTTCTACGAGCGGCTGAACGTGGAGTACTGGCGGTTCCGCGGGACAGAGCAGGTGTGCGCCTCCGTGGCAGGCCGCAGGAGCGACGGCTGCTCCATGGAGGCCTCGCTTCCCGCCGTGGAGGTGTTCATGCTGAAGATCTTCATGTCCCTGGTGGTGGGGATCACCAGCGGGGTCTGGACCTGGAGCTCCAAGACCCTGCAGACGTGGCAGGGCCTGTGCAGCGGGAGGCTGGGGGTAAGGACCCACCGCAAACCCTGCAGCGCCGACGGCTGTGGCAGGACGCCCTGTCACTACAAGGCCCCCGCCGTCGTGCTCCACATGACCAAAACTGACCCCTACCTGGACTCCCCCACGCACCTCTGAGACTGCACCCCAACATGACCAAAACTGACCCCTACCTGGACTCCCCCACGCACCTCTGAGACTGCACCCCAACATGACCAAAACTGACCCCTACCTGGACTCCCCCACGCACCTCTGAGACTGCACCCCAACATGACCAAAACTGACCCCCACCTGGACTCCCCCACGCACCTCTGAGACTGCACCCCAACATGACCAAAACTGACCCCTACCTGGACTCCCCCACGCACCTCTGAGACTGCACCCCAACATGACCAAAACTGACCCCTACCTGGACTCCCCCACGCACCTCTGAGACTGCACCCCAACATGACCAAAACTGACCCCTACCTGGACTCCCCCACGCACCTCTGAGACTGCACCCCAACATGACCAAAACTGACCCCTACCTGGACTCCCCCACGCACCTCTGAGACTGCACCCCAACATGACCAAAACTGACCCCTACCTGGACTCCCCCACGCACCTCTGAGACCCACATGTACTCCCAATTTTTTTATTTGACCCCTGTTATGGACAAAGCTATAAAACGGGGAATGCAGGGTCTGAATATATGGCAGCAGTTTGCATCTGTAACAGGTCTTGGCAGCGATGGTCGTTATCACCCCTTTCTTAAAGCTGGCTAGAAATAAGACTATATATTATCCAGGACTGTAGAATAACAAATTAAATCCCACTGGATGTGTTCCACACAGAACTACAGACAGCTTTTATCAAGGGAAAGGGAAGTGGCCCATTTCAGCTTGCAGTGAGAAGTGTGCTGCTTTTCTCACTCTGTTTCCAGGCAAATGTACCAGCTTATCACATAAAATGGATGTCTTGTATCCTCCTTTTATGGCAAAAAAAAGAAAAGAAAAAAAAGAAATCTGTAAAGAAAAAGGTTTAAATTTATTTATTTTATGTGTATTTAATTTGTCCTCCATGGTGTTCCCCACATTTGGAATGAATGTTTTTTTGTATAAATCTGTATTGTAATGGCAGGAGGAAGGAGAAAGCTAAGGTGCCTTTTTATAACATAAATGTTCAAAATATATTGTAATAAAAACATGTTTATATATTTTCAACGATGACATATTGTCAGTGGTTGTGTTTGATTAAGATACATTAAAAAACTCAGTTGAGTCTACTGAAAGGATTTCAGTGACCTAAACAAAGTGTTAAATGAAGCGAAAGCGTTGAAGGAACAGGCTTTGATGAAAAATTGGATTGTATGTGATTTTGAGATTATATCCATGCATATACACATGGTGGAATCAGACTGTCTTTACAAGACCTGTCTTTACCAAATGTTGCTTACAAGTCGTTTAAACTATTACCGTTTTTCGTTTGCCATTGATAAGTTCAGGACACTGCGAGTGCGAGCTACAGGTTGCCTTGGGAACGGAACGGTACCGTATACGCGTGCACGGCTTCTCTCAGCGTTCGCGCGCAAATTGCCGCTTTGTCTCAGATGAGAGGATTGGGGTCTCTCAAAGGTTGTCATGGTAACGGGTGCTACGATGCAGCTTTAACCTTTAATGCCTTTAACCTATCAAACATTTATGCTCTCAGATACGATTACTTTTTAATGCGTCATTTAAGAAAAACAAACTCTCTGGTTGCCTATGGTTAGCCTATAATTGTAATACATTTTTTGGATAAAATATTGAAATATACTGTGATATAAATGTATGACAATTTATGAAGGCAATGTCATCGAGTTCTGTGTCCTGCAGGCCTTTCTGTTATTCAACGTCTGTCCAAACTAATACAGCGACAATCCGCATAATAGGCTACTTTAGTAACTTATATTTAGCAATTATGTGGTTGAAGTAGCATTTTTTTATGTTAGCTCGGGCAGAAATTCCAAACGAGTACACAAATTAGATGAATGTAATGCGAAATAATGAGTGAGGTGATTATGCAGCCTGAGCGCGCCCTCGAGGTGACCTGCACTCTTTTTACAGTTTATTTTAACGGCGTGTGTACTTAATTGGGTGCCGGTTTGTTTATTTGGGAGCTGTGTTACTGGCTGGCTGTTTCACCAGTGTTGGGATGCTTCTTTCTGTAGTAGTGCTCGTTATTTTTATTAATCACAGCAGCATGGAACATAGGCTACTCTGTTTAAAATTTGTGGTACATTTAATAGTTTTAAAAAGCAGCTCGTTTAGGAGCCCGCAGCTCAGACCCCTGTGTGTTTAAACCGTGTTTAAAGGCAACTGTAAAGTTAAATGAGTGCATGTTTCCTTTCAGGTTTATAATTCAGGAACATGGAGAATCATTGTGTGTGTGTGTGTGTGTGTGTGTATTTGCATGTGTGTATGCAAGTATGCGTCAATGCGTGGGTGTGTGTGTGTGTGTGTGTGTGTGTGTGTGTAAGTGAAAGGGTGAGAGAGAGCTGGAGATATACAATATTTGTGTGTGTGTGTATGCATCTGCAAATGTGTGTATTTGCATGTGTGTATGCAAGTGGGCCAATGCGTGGGTGTATGTGTCTGTGTGTGTGTGTATGTGAGAGAGAGAGAGAGAGAGAGAGAGGGAGGGGGGGGGCGCATAGGTGTGTGTGTATGAGTGAAAGGGTGAGAGAGCTGGAAATATCCTGTATCTGTGCCTGTGTGCATGTGTATGGGTGTGTCTGTGTGTGTGATAGAGTGAAAGGGTGCGTAAGTGTGTGTATAAGTAAAAGGGTTAGAGAGAGCTGGAAATATCCAGTGTGTGTGTGTTCTGTGTGTGTGTGTATGGGCACGTAGGTGTGTGTGTGAGTGAAAGGGTGAGAGAAAGCTGGAGATATCCAGTATCTGTGTGTGTATGGGTGTGTGTGTGACAGACAGAGAAAAAGAGAGTGAAAGGGTACATAGGTGTGTGTGTGTGTGTATAAGTGAAAGGGTGAGAGAGAGCTGGAGATATCCAGTGTGTGTGTGTGTGTGTGTGTGTGTGTGTGTGTGTGTGTGTGAAAGAGAAAGTGAAAGGGCATGTAGGTGTGTGTGTGTGTGTGTGTGTATAAGTGAAAGGGTGAGAGAGAGCTGGCGATATCCAGCATCTTTATGTGTGTGAGTGTGTGTGTGTGAGAGGCTCTGAAGAAAAGGCCTCTTGCTGCCTGTGGGTTTGATTAAAGGAATGATTATGGTCACCCCCACTCCACCCTTCTTCAAAAGAGCCAGAAAAGTGGAGGGAAAAAGAGTACCTCATTACCCCCACCCCCCCATGCTCATTACGCCAACCCCCCCTAGGAGCTATCCCTTTCTCGGGCTGTTTTGATGTGGTAATGAGCGCATTGTAAAAGCTCACTGAAAAACCTGCAGGTCCAAAAAGAGGCTTTTCCGCCAAAGTGCGCCGTTTCAGAATTGAGAAGCCCTCCCTCTTTTGTCACACCACCAACAGCACCCCACCCCCCAATACTACACTCATGTCTGCTTACACTCTCCTACTAATACACACAAATGCACACACACACCAGATTGTTTCACACATCCATGATACTGTTGCTCAGACACTCACAAGGCCACAACTCTGAAGAGCACATCAGTCTCCAGGTGGAGACTATTCTCAGATGAGAACCTTCTGTCCCCAGAATTGACACAAGCACACCTGGTGGCTTATACCATGCTGTTTTATCTCCGTAGGTTGCAGGATAGTCACAAGATCTGATTTTGTTTTGAAAATAGGTAGAAATAAAGTTCAGAACTGACACTTTTCATTTGGAGATGAGCAAGTTTGTGAGAGTGCTGAGTGCTGGGTGCTGGACGAGGAAAAGAGGACACACAGCAGCCTCTCACTACCTCCAGGGGCCGGCCGATCACAGGGCCCTCAACAGCCATGCAGGTCAGAGCTCCGCCTCATTCTCAGCTGTCACTCCAGGCCGGTTGCTAGGCAGCCACCTCCACCTCTCTCAGAGTACAAAGCACCTCGATCGAGAGAGAGGCAGGGAGGGAGGGAGAGAGAGAGATTCACAGAAGATAAAAGCGATGGTGTGTCCCTGACCTGCTCTGAAAAGAACAGAGTAACAGGAAGGAGAGAGATGCTGCCCGTGCTGTCCCAGAATGACCTCACCACGCTACCCAGCATCCTCTGCTTCGCCACTGCGACAGACCTCAGGCCCCTTCGGGTCCATGAGCATCATGGGAATTTCTGCAGGCTATTACAGATTGCCCGCAGAACTGCTGCTCACTGGATGTTTTTTTGTTTTTTGCACCATTCTCTGCAAACTCTAGAGACTGTTGTGCATGAAAATCCCAGGAAAGCAGCAGTTTCTGAGATATCACCCTGTCTGGCACCAACAATTAATCCACAGTCAAGATCACTTTGATCACATTTCTTCCCCATTCTGACATTGGGTCTGAAAAGCAGCTGAACCTCTTGTCCACGTCTGCATGCTTTCATGCATTCAGTTGATGATTGGCTGATTGGCTGATTCGATTGGCCACATGATTGGCTGATTAGATATTTTCATTAACAAGCTGGTGTATAGGTCTACCTAACAAGTTACTCACTGAGTGTATCCATGTATATCTGTCGTGATGCTACATTAAGGTTACTGTTTATAAAGGGATACCCTGAACGGGCCAATCTGAGAGGGATTTCACATAAAAACACAATCAGCGGTCACTCCAAGTCTGGTCCATTACCCATTAATCCAAAAATATCGCTAAATAAATATTCAGTATATTCCAAATGATGGAAAGGTTCAGCGAATTTGGAAATGGATTGTGTTCCTTACCCTTTTGAAGATCTATATTTGGTCAGAGGAGTTTGTGGCGAGTTTGGGTTGGACGGCTGCGTCAGGCGGTGCTTAGTTTGGGCCAGGACAAACATGGCCTCCCCCACCCAGCCCCCAGCCTCCAGCCCCCTCACCCCCCCATCTCCATTCGGATAGTTGCTTCAGAAACAGAGAAAGGAAGACCTCTTTTCATTATTTAATGGACTCACTCTGAAGGGGCTCTTCGAGACGGTGTTAACAAACCGAAGTCCTGGGGAGTCTGTATGTAAACCTGCGTTATGCTAAGTGCCGTGTTTGACGCGGGTGCGGGTGTGGTCAGGACACGTGGGAGCTGTCCGGCGATGTTTTCAGGCTGTTCAACCCGAGGGCTGGGGTGTTGGCAGATGACTCACAGTGACCGTCTGCGCCTGTTAATGTGTCACCAAGGTGCTGGTTGTGACTCGTGACAGTCAGACATTTTTGGGCAAATATTTACTACCTAGTCCCCCCCAAAAGAGGAACTGTATTGAATGCATTTTATTTTATTGTATTTATTTATTTTTAATACAGCGCGTTTATCCAAAGCGCTTTACAATTGATACCTCTCATTCTCCCATTCACACACACACACGCGGCGGGATTGAACTGGCAACCCACCGACTGCCAGACGACTGCTCTACCTCCTGAGCCAATGAAGTACATTCCAGTAAGCTCATTCCTCCAGGGCATCCCTGCGGTGTAATGCATGTGATGATGATCGCCACTACATGACAAGAACATGTAGAAGCGCTGAAATGATGCAGGAACGTCATTTATGCTTGTCCTGTTACTGCCAACAAGAGTGGAACTCTTAACCAGACTTAATGGGCTACAGAGCAACATATACCCTCCTGCTGCAGAACCCCGACACACACACACACATACACACACAGTAACACACACAGGGCAGTAACAATAACAGTCACACACTCACACAGGGGGCTTTGCTACTAAAACAGACGCGTCCGGAGGCCCATCGCAGGAGAAAGTGAAAGACGGCGGTGGATGAGAGGGAGAGAGAGCACCCTGGTGTTTATGCAGAGACGGCGAGAACGGGAGAACGTTCCCTACACACTCACACACACACGCAGTGGTGTACACGCAGAGATACACATTCCCTACATACACACAGTGGTGTGTGCACAGAGACAGCAGGAAAGGGAGAACGTTCCCAGTGCGATCCCCTGTTTGTGTTCCCCCCCACTAATCCCACATATGGGGGGGCAACGGATTCTCTTACGCATGGAAACGGTGCGGCCCACTTGGGTCTGTAAAAAGAAACAGTGGCTCAGTGGCCTTCGCAAGGCGAGGGCCAGGGGATGTGACCGGGGCCCCATTTGTTTTCCAAATTAAGCTTTAATTAAATGTGAAGTGAGTGATTCTACAGTGTGCTGGGGGCAGGTTTGTTTTATCAGGGGGGTGTGTGAGGGGTGTAGGGTGACCAAAAGCACACAGATCCCAGAAAGGCCACACGGGTGCTGCTGATGGTGTGATTTCTCTCCGCTTTTTTAATTCCCCAGCCATGTGGAAGCACCTTGGGTCACGGACCAGTCCCCCCCCCCCCCCCCCCCTCAAGGTCACCTAGTCTGGGCCACACCTCCCTCCCTCATCTCCACCATGAATCTCCTAGCGCTGTCCAATCAGAGGGTGGCAGACTATGAGCAACCAGTAACAAAGAGAGGCTAAAATTCTAGCAATGTTTCAAGTTTGTTTAAATTAAATGTTTATGTTTACATTTTTATTAATGTTTTTCTTCAGAAAGAGTCAAACATCAGAATCTGAAGGAAACATCTATTGTACTTAAAAAAGCATAGCAGACCCAATTAATTTATTGCAAAAGCTACCCCATTGAACATCTTCACTTTCTGATATTTCTAAATGCAGAAATGGACTTGAGATGGGGTAAATGGTAAAATGGTAAATGGCAGGCATTTATATAGCGCCTTTATCCAAAGCGCTGTACAATTGATGCTTCTCCATTCACCCATTCATACACACAGTCACACACCGACGGCGATTGGCTGCCATGCAAGGCCCCGACCAGGTCGTCAGGAGCATTTGGGGGTTAGGTGTCTTAACACAGGGTGTGCATAACACAGTATTACACTGCACACTGTGCATAACACAGTATTACACTGCACACTGTGCATAACACAGTATTACACTGCACACTGTGCATAACACAGTATTACACTGTACACTGTGCATAACACAGTATTACACTGTACACTGTGCATGACACACAGTATTGCATTGTACACTGTGTGTCCGCCATCTGCTGTCCTGTTAGTCAGAACCCACACAGGCCCAGGCTGGGACAGTGTCTGGCCCAGGGATGCCCCACCAGGGTGCCTGCCCGAGTCTGGAGGGGGGGGGGGGCGAGGGGGATAGTCTTACCTTCCCATCTGCAAGGCATTACCAGCCCCGATGTGCCGGCTGCCACTCAAATACCCCCCTGAATGTTTCCCATTAAAACCTCACAGGGGGCTCTGTTACCGCCGGCCCCTCCCTCCCGAAAAATCATCCGCCTTTTCTTTTAAGCGGGAATCTGAGCTGACGCTCAAACTGCAGCTGCCTCTCCCTTGTTCCTTCTTTTTCTGTGAATCGCTTTGTTGTCTTTGGCTAGTTCTGGTGTGTGTGTGTGAGTGTGTGTGTGAGGGGTGTGTGTGTGTGGGGGGGGGGGGTGTTTTGTTGTCACAGGCTTTCATGTTTTCATTCATTAACTTTCTCTTTGCTGCCCACTCGTTTTTTACCCTCCTCCTTCCCTCCATAATCTGCCCATCCGTACTCATCCAGCGTTTACTCGAAGGAGAGAAATGAGATCAGATATTTACTTTGCCTCGTTTCTTTGCCCTTAAATGTCAGAAACTGTACCTCCTTTCATTTAGACTTTCCCTCAATCTTTCCCTCCACCAGACCCCATTCTGTGCATAGCAGCTCCTCCTAACTCCAAACACAGTTTTGGGATTCCGCCTTAAAAATCAAGGTTGACACAGTAAAACACGTTTCTGTTCATTAACCAACTGCCAAATCCTCACATAGCGTCACAGGCATTTTTTTTATTGACTGGAATCTCAGATCATTTCCGGAGCAGACTGTGTTGAGATTGGAAGAGGAGCTGTCCCTAACCTTGGTTGATACACAGTATTATTTTAGGACAGAAGCAAAGTTCCTAAAATATTGGGAAGCGGGTATGTACACTGACCTCCGTGAGGCTGAAAGAGAGACCAGTGGGGGGGGGGAGAACTGGTCCTCATGAAGGCAAGGATTTAAAATGGCTGACCCAAAGCCAGGGAATACACACAGATAACCATGTCCAGAGTGAAAGAGCCGTATTCTGAAGGAGGGTCTGGGGTTCGAGGTCTCAACCTCTCGGCACTTGACGGCAGCGCTCGTGCTGCCGATCTCACTTGCTGATAAGTCCGAAGCCACATGACCCAGCGGTAACGGAGCCTGTGTCAGATTGAGGCCAGAGGGATGCGGTTTCCACGGCGATGCTCTGCCGAGTCTCCGTGGAAACGCAGGACCAGCAAAGGGCATGGGACAGTCTGTCCGGAACAGCCATGCTTTTTTTTTTTTACAGTTGTCCTGTTGTAACTAATGTTCGTATGTCCTTTCCAAAGCTACAACTGACTCCCTTTGCGAGTCAGCATTACTCGTTCCATCATAGATATTGCAACCGAGCCAGATACTCAACTCCATACTTTGACCATTACAGATGACTGCAGCCCAGAACATCTTCTACAAACACATTCAGGGACACAATAAAGTGCACATTCTGTAATGCACTCCAGCCTGGGAAACCATCCTGAAGTTTCTGTACAGAGGACATCCAACATATTTTAACTACAATTTTGTTCGTTTTAATTTTAAATCATTACAGAAGAATGCATGCTTTCAGGCTCTGCATTTCTGCTTCAGGAAACTTTGTTTTTCTCCTAAAAAAGGGAAAGGTTCCCAGTTCCCAGGCCACTCGGTGTGAGTCCTGCTGTGACTAACGTGTCAATAATCACCAGAGTGAGAGAGAGCTACCGCACTGAAGTCGAGGAAAAAACACTGCTTTTCTTCTCATTTTAGCATTTGGTGGTTGACATAACTGTTCTGGTGTTTGAGAGTCACCTGCACAAGCACTCATGTGTACACAAGCACACACACACACACACACACACACACAAACTCAAGCACACAAAAAAACCACACACACACTCACACACACACCACACACACACACACCACACATAAACACACACACTCACACACACACACAGTGTGCCGGAGCAGCATGGTGTAGAAGGCTTCTGCTGGAAATAACACTGTTCCAGCAGCGAGAAGAAAGTGGGTTTACCAGCAGCGCTGCTATTGCCCCTTCCTGATGTCCTCCATTACCACACATTCGTCACACTGAGCGCTTTCTGATCTTTACACAGAGTGTAATATTAGACTAAAGGAACCCACATTCCCTTTAAGAACACCCATATCATCCATGTGTTTTGTGTTTACTCAGGCTCCTTTTGCCTAAAAATCAGAAACCATTCAGTGTGACGAATATGCAGTAATGGAGGAAATCAGGAGGCGAGGAGGTACTTTTTCACAGCGCTGTAATTAAACCAGTTCCGATTTTACAGACTGTATATCCTCTGTGGGTTCAGAGATTACATCCGCCTCCTCTACCTGAGAGCATGTGTGACTAATTCAACTGCGAAAACTAATATTCATATACTTTCATTACATATTTTGATGGGTATTGGCGGTTTCACGCATAAAAGCATTTTATGTGCAGAGCTTGAAAGACTGGGGTGAAGGTGAGAATGGCGTTTATACCACAGGCACCAGCAGTCAAATCTTACCCACTGATTGGCCCAGCCAAGAGCAGCTAGCCCTTCCCGGTTAAACCAGGAAGTGGTCTGTCCCCACAACCTGTGCAATGTTAAATTTTGTTTTATTTTTTAATCCAGAAAGAAATTGGGTCCAGATCTGTCCATTCCTCTAAAGAGGGAGATGTGTAAAGCACATGAAACTGAGAGTGTAAGACAGAGAGGGAAGCTTGTCTGCCAGTTCCTGACTACAGTGGTGGAAGTAGGCCAATGAGCTGTTCTTAACTGGAGGATGTCATAAGGGACAGACATGATTGACGTGTGGGCGGGCCCTTGGGGGAGAGTAAAGCAGGAAGTGTCCTCAGGCTTGTGGGGTTTTTCAGCTGAATCACCAGAATTCATTTAGAAACACGGGGTGACACAGGGAGACACAGGAGACAAAGATCCCCCCGCAGTCACCATCTGCAGCCAGAGCACATATTCACACAATACCGACTCTGTGCTCGTGGCAAAACTAGGGCACGATATTAACTTTAACTCGCTGGACACAGTGGCAAATTTAAAAAATTTAAATAAATCACCTGCCATTTTCAATTTTGAAACATTTTACCAGCCACGTCACCTTTTTCAATACAACACAACACAGCTGGTTACCTGCCAAAGTGGCGGCTAGTGTAGAAACTCTTACCAGCAGCCATCAAAATGTTTGCCAGCATTTGGCAGGAAGCGGGTGTTAATTTCACACCCAGGGGCAAGCCCAGCAACCACAGGCACAGGAGCTGAATAACCGCTTCTGATTGGACAGTGGAAGTGACAACAGGCCTATTTCTGAGCATCAGCCTCATGACATCATAATAACCATACACTGCCAAAGATGTCAAGAGAAGTGAGTGAATTTTTACCACTTTTACACAAACTGAATCCCATGAACAATTACATACCTAGCACCATTTCAGCCACTATGAATAGGGAATAATACATTACATTAAAATAATTAGAAATATCATTTGTAGGAAGCTAGCAAAGAGTTCTAACAGTCACAACTATTTTTCTTGTCACCATTTCCTGTAAACTGGATGCCTGGTCTTTGGAGGAGAGATTATGGGACACGTAGTGAAAATAGACTGTGACTCAGTGGAAATGGCATATCGGACAGGGCAGCAGGTGGACTGGGGTGACACTGAGCTCTTTCTGTGGTTAGACACTCAGGGCCTGTGGTTGAACATAGAGATCGCCCTGGAATTTGGGTTTAAGGTCAAACCAGAGAAGTGTGATTTTCCAGAAACTCCCCCCCCCCCCCCCCCCAACACACACACACACACACACACACACTCATACAAACAAAAACACAAAAGTGTGTGTGTGTGCATGTGTGTTTGCAAGTGTGAGTGTGTGTGTGTGCACGCAAGTGTGTGTCTGGGGGAGAGTCACAGCCTGTGCTTTAAGTGCTCTTCAGTAGGAACACACATCTCTTTCAGCAAACCGATTTCTCCGTAGCCCCATGTGTATATTCATGATCTGCTCTTAACCTGCAGTTAAATATCTCAAGAGCAAAATAATTCACAAGAAGTTTACTCAAATAGCCAAATCGTGTCGAATACGTAAAATGATCAGTCTAAGTTCCTCTGCGCTATAGCGTCCGCTATATGCAGAAATGTAAACTGGAAAACGAGTGAGCAGGTCCATGAGGAGCCGGCTTCTCCCTCACTAGCGAAGCGTACAATGGGAGAGCCAGTGGTTGCTAATGGGAGATTAGCAACGCCGCCAGCGGGCCACAGAACACTCCGGCGCCAGAGCAGCCACGGCGGTTTCACGCTACTGTCTCCGCGAGCAGGAAACTCGGCTGGATTATGAGTAGCCGGAGGGGGGAGTGTTTTAAAAAACTATTTGAGCCAAAGGTGCTGTTTTGCTTGCATTGTAGTCTGATTGAAACCAATTCACTCCAGCTAAAAGCATCTGCTAACTAACGGAACACAATGTAATGTACTGCAAGTTAATTAGAGTTAGGCTGTATGTATCTGTGTCAGATTGGTGGCGTAGCTACCTGGCTATAAATTACAAACGCAAAATCTATTAACGAATTCGCTCAACTAACTAACTTGGGCTAGCCTACATCACTTCCATCACTTATCTCAATAAATCTGAGTTGGACTGGGCTAAAGTCCTGTCAGTTAAAAAATGCATGAAATCGAATTCCTACATGATTTTCTTACACATTATTTCATTGTGGATTAAACCTTTGGGTAGTCTACTTTAAATTTGAATTTACGTAGCAATAATTCGGCTGTATAAACGGACAGTAAAAAAAAAATCACCATGTGTAAGTGACTCTGGATAATGTTGTCTGCAAAGAATGTGAAATATTTTCTGTTACTGTTGAAACCGCTCCAGCGGAAGAAGCGAGTTGGCAGTACAGAACATGACGTCATCCCCGGAGACGCAATAAACCTGGCGATTAGTTAGTTCATAGCGGTTTACAGTTTCCTTAGCTGGGACCGTGGCCTTAAAGGCCCGGACACACCAAACCGACGGTCGGCCGTCGGACGTCGGTGGCGCCCTGTCGGCCGAGTCTTTCCGGTGAACAGCAGAGTCTCTGACCTCCTTCAAGCGCAGACTGAAGACTCATCTCTTCAGGCTACACCTTTCCCTCCCTAACTCACCACCATGATTAGCCTTAGACTGTAATAGCACTTATGTATAGATTGTATAGCTATTGTTACTTGTATAGATATTGTTGTTTTTTTATTGGCTGTTGTATTGTTGTACTCAGGGTATTCTAGCTGCCAACTGTGGGATGCTAGTTTGGAAGTTGATTGTACTCTTCAAGGGTTCTGATTATCTGTATGTTTACACTAGGACTCGGAACTGTACTGTCCTCTCAGGTCCTCTTCGCACCTATACTTGTGTTTGATTTGCACTTCATTGTACGTCACTCTGGATAAGAGCGTCTGCTAAATGCCATGTAATGTAATGTAATGTAATATTTATGCAAAAAAAACCCCACAATGCAATGATTCACCTCTACCACTGCAAACCCCAATTGATAATGGCAGTTCAATCACTTTTCCTTGGTTGTTTATTTAGATAAATCTGAGGACAGACGCGCGTAAATTAGGATATTTACATCACGCCACACTTGTCAATGGTGATGCAAAATGATAATTCACAAGTGCCAGAAATCACAACCTACCACTCCCTAAAGAGCCAGAAATCACAGCTTACCACTCCCTAAATAGTGTCCTATTGAGCGTTTCCAATGGAGGGCATAGCGAACGAGTGAAGGAGGGAGAGGTTTCGGACACAGCCGAGATTCTACATCACCGGCAGATTTGGGGATGGTCCACAGGATGGGCTGACTGCTACAGTTATATCACAGGGAAGCCTGTAGCCTAGTGGCTAAGGTACATGACTGGGACCCAGAAGGTTGGTGGTCCAATCCCCGATGTAGCCACCATAAGATCCACTCATCTGTTGGGCCCTTGAGCACGTCCCAGGGGGGTATTGTCCCCTTCTTAGTCTAATCAACTGTAAGTCGCTTTGGATAAATTAATAAATTAATCATTATTAGGGAATTCTGTGTTCGAAAATTAGGCAAATAAACATTTAGCTTGACCGACCAAACCAACAAAAAGCTAAAAGTAAATATGGAGATACAAATTCACCATTCATCATACCAATTGCTTTTTGAAACTCCACAACGTTGTCCTGTGACCAACTGGAAGGCATATGGCATCCAAACAAAGTAAAAATAGTTCTCAGAATAGTGTGTCATTATTATTACACTTGTGTTTGCTAGGATGGTTTTATTGCTTTATTGCTGACCAGCTAATCTCAGATACCAACAGATACTCAAATACTGCAGCCCTCCAGGACTGGAGTTAACCTGCAGACACTGCGGCCCTCCAGGACTGGAGTTAAACCTGCAGACGCTGCGGCCCTCCAGGACTGGAGTTAAACCTGCAGACACTGCGGCCCTCCAGGACTGGAGTTAAACCTGCAGACACTGCGGCCCTCCAGGACTGGAGTTAAACCTACAGACACTGCGGCCCTCCAGGACTGGAGTTAAACCTGCAGACACTGCGGCCCTCCAGGACTGGAGTTAAACCTACAGACACTGCGGCCCTCCAGGACTGGAGTTAAACCTGCAGACACTGCGGCCCTCCAGGACTGGAGTTAAACCTGCAGACACTGCGGCCCTCCAGGACTGGAGTTAAACCTCCAGACACTGCGGCCCTCTAGGACTGGAGTTAAACCTGCAGACACTGCGGCCCTCCAGGACTGGAGTTAAACCTACAGACACTGCGGCCCTCCAGGACTGGAGTTAAACCTGTAGAAACTGCACCCCTCCAGGACTTGAGTTGGATAGCTCTTGCTCAATGGTGTTTGAGGACACGGGGTCGTGGTTCTACTCACTGTCTGAAAGCTGCCATGGTGTTCTCCAGGTTTTCACCTGCACCTGCACAATTTTAAAAAATCTAGTTGAGTCCAAGGTTACTGCAAATTAACTGAACACACTGAACTCCACACAGGCAATAAACAAGTGCAATGATACCAAACAAAAACAAGGTGGATTCCCCCTTCGTCCAATCAAAGAACAATGCACTTTTACCAATATAAATATTGTCTTGGTATAATTATTAACAAATGCTTTGTTTGCTGTCCCCTCACCCAGAGTTACATCTGGCTATGCTTTATTGCACGTTCAGAACAGCTTGCTGTGTACGTTTAATTGCCTCCATTGTAATAACTATCTAGCCTAGCTCAGTAAATCAAGCGAAAAAATACCTGATTGCATGATTTACACCACTGCAGAGGACACAGTCACTCACTGTACAGATGATGCCACACCATAAGACTGGGCTTGACAAGTGCACCCACTTTAGGAGCAGTTGCTCCTGAACATGTTTTTAGGAGTATCTACTAACTGGGATGCTTTAGTGTGCACCTAAATATTTCAAATTGGGAGCATGCGTGCTCCTTGGAAAAAAATGTTACTGTAGATCTCGGTTACATTAAATATGGAAGCTGACTCATCTGCATGAAATAGAGTAATTACAGTGAGCATAACCCCATGCTTGCAGGGTGACAAACTTGCTCAACTTCTTATTTTGCAAGGGTAAGCCTGCTTGTCGAGAACACAAGCCTTGAACTTTAACCAAATAATTAAGGCCTCAGAGAGGCAGAGGGAGAGGGAGAGGGGGAGAGAGAGAGAGGGGGGGGGGGGGGGTAGGGCGAGGGGGAGAAATGGAGAGTGAGAGACATACTTGACATAACTGCAGTTTTGCGAACTGCTTGATAAACAGCGTCAGTCTACCAGACATTCAGCACAGCATATACACAGATGTTAAGAAAAATAAGATAACATTACAGTCTCTCTGTCCAATCTGAACAGGAATTACAGTCCCTCTGTCCAATCAGAGCAGGCATTACAGTCCCTCTGTCCAATCAGAGCAGGCATTACAGTCCCTCTGTCAAATCAAAACAGGCATTACAGTTCCTCTGTCCAATCAGAACAGGCATTACAGTCCCTCTGTCCAATTAGAGCAGGCATTAGTCCCTCTATCCAATCAGAGCAGGAATTACAGTCTCTGTCTAATCACATGTCATAGCTGAGCAACCACTTTGGCCTCATTGCGTTCAAAATGAAAAGGGAAAATTTATCTTCTGGCACAGCCAATTGGAAAGCCATTATGATCCACAAAGCAGGATGCGGGTCAGTGCCACAATAACAAAAGAAATTGGATACAACCGGACACCAGAACACCAAGAAAGGCATGCAAAGCAGATACTACTTGCAGGCCTTATCAGCTTAGTCAAAAGGCCCTTTTGCCCTGAGAAAGAGGAACCCAGCTCAATGCATATTGACACCAAGTATTCATCCTTAAGGCCCGGACACACCAAACTGACGGTCGGCCGTCGGTGGCGCCCTGTCGGCCGAGTCTTTCCGGTGTGTCCCGCACACCGACACTCCGTTGGCGTGTTTTGGAGGGCTCCGACGCCGATTCAACATGTTGAATCGGCATCGGAGCTGTCGGACATTGGTGAGAGCTCTCTCATCGACGGCTCCGGGGGCTCCGACGGCGACTGTCGGTTTGGTGTGTCCGGGCCTTTAGCTTCATCAGACAAATCGCGTCGGTCGTAGAGACTGCCTGCGGTTGGACCTCCCCCCCGTTACGGGAACAGGCCATGCAGGGCTCACTGGGCTGTGTTCCGATCTGTGGTAAGCGGCGTGATTATGCGACCGTGTCCGGGCTTTTGCAAGGTCACCACGGCGAGACTCGCTCAGCGTGGGACGGTCTGACGGCCAAGCGCAACCGCACAGTGCCCAGTCCATGCACCCCCGCAAGCCGATTGTGCTCAGAGCAGAATGCCAGAGCTATGTGTGCAAAGTGTGTAAAGGCATCCGGCTCAATGAAACACTGTCCGTCTGTCTGTGTCTAAAGTCTCTACATAACTCTCTGTCATCAAGTAGAGAAACATAAACTGCAGACCTTGGTGAGAATGCGTTTGGGATTTATTTATTTTTTTTATCTTAAAATTCCTGCATAATTTCTCTCCTGAGAATTTTAAAAGAAGCTGTTATAAACCAGAAGGTACGGTCATTTGAACGAATGTAAAATTCGTGCTATATTTGAAATCGCCAATAATCGCCAGGAACACTACTGATGTCTAAAGGTTAAAGTAGCTACTATTTTAATCATAGACTGACCATTTTCAAACACCTTCATGGTTGGTTAAGTTCTCTCCCTATATTTGGCTGTAAACAGGGCAGAGGGTAATAGCATTGGCTAGTAACTGAGTTGTTCTGTTCTGCTTGGGTGTCTCCACACATAGCTAGTTCTGCTCCATTCAGGTAAACAGACTAGGTGTTAAGGACCCCATATAACCCTCTAACAGGCAGAACTGCTCTCTGTGCTGAAAACAGACACTTTTATAGCTGGTATCAGAGGACCGAACAGGAAGGAACTTGAGCGTACATACAGGAAAAGCCTTGGAGTTTTTCCACTGCTTTTCCCAGACAGATGGCTCATTCCATTCACTCCTGACGATCAAGGTCCACCATCTTTAAGGACATTCAAAGCCATTAAATGTTAGACTTAGAAGTGAAAGTTAGCAAGTCCCAATCGTTCCTTTGAGCAAGGAAACACCAGCACATCTTTTGCAGAAGTATTTTTCAGAAAGCCTGGCATATAAATGATCGACCTGTGGCTCCACCTCTCCCCATCTGACGTAGCTCCAAACTGACATTTGAAGGGGCAAGGACATTCCAAGGGAACAAGGGAAAGTACAGGTGACTGCAGAGCTTCAGACGGCCACACAGCCTGACAATGAAACATCCCATTTTTATACGTATAGCGCCTAAACAAAGGGCTTTTGTCCAAAAGCAGCTATACAGGGAACCGGCCTAGTACGCCTAGGGCAACAGTGGCAAGGAAAAACTTTAAAAAGCCGAAAAACAGAAAACCAAAACCCAAACAGAAAAACAGGGTGTCAAAAAGAAAGAATTGTGGGAAAAGAATACAAGGGAAGACTCAAGAAACTGGAGATGTTGAAAAGGAAGTAGAAAACCTACCCCGAGAAGCTGAAATGGACAGGTATAAATACAAAATTGATTGAACAGACAACAAGAAACAGGTGAGAGGCAGATAGAAAGACAGGAAGGAAATCCGTATAAGGAATGGGAGACACTAAATGAAGAACAGGTGAGATTAATGAGTGGGCATGCATGCGAAGACAGACCAGTGGTCACAGAGGGAAAGAAGGAACGAAAATGCTAGAAACAGAAAAACAGATACAGAAAAATACAGAACCTGACACTATGATTGGTCGGTATGCAACCTCTGCATCAGTACTGAATGAATACAATATCAGATTGTGAAAAATATACAAATAACGTAATTGTGATGCCCACAACGGTTCGTCTGTTTCAACAAAAAGTTGCTTCTGTAAGATTTAAACTTTCTTCCAAGTTCACTTCAAATGCTGATCTATCTTATTTAATGTCTATTTTTGGCTTTTCACTTTTGGTGGTATGGGCACATTCTTCCCAAAAACACACTGACTCTGATAAGTTAACTTCATGGGAAGAGAGTCTCATTGTGGGTCAGTCGGTCAGGAGAGTAAACCCAAGAGCGTGGCTGAAGGTCTTGTGTAGCTTCACTCACAGACCTGTCACTCCCTGGAGGAGAAAACAGAAGAGGGGTCAGTCTGTTAATAGCACATTTCACATATTGCATTCAAACTGTCCTCCAAATAAATATGACTACAAGAATGATAAATTCAATAAAATTAGGATACTATGGGGAAAGTAGTCACAAAATACATAAACGAAACAAAATAATTTCAAAAGACAGCTGAATGACAGAAAATATGAAATACAAATCAAATAAGCTCTGCTTGAGTTCAAACTGGAGTGCCCATTAGCCCCAAGTCTTCGGGTGAGTTGTGACACTGGATAAGGAGCTAATCTGCTGTCATTTCCTTCCAGATAGTGCCTCCTAATCCATTATCTTCCCTCATTATCTCCACTGTCTCCTGCTACAAAAAAACCCCTTATACCGTATCCCTGACCTCTCCAGAGCCTGGAATTCTCCTACTGTCCTTCCTCTTCCAAATCAGCTCATTCCCAACCGCCACACTCGAAGATAGCACTTTCCTGGAAAGTGACTTTGAGACAAGGGGCTCATTCCAATCCTTTGTTTTTTTCTCCTCTTTTCTTTGCTTCTTCTCTTGCCCCTAGCTCCCCACATAGGGAGAGACGAGGAAAAATTGAAAGAAAAAGTAAAGACAGGGAAATCAAGAAAACGTGAATTAAGCTTAATGGAATGGAATCCTTGCTCCTTCAAACGTCAGTTCTAACATTTAACATTTAATATATTGCACCACATAGGTGTTTTTGTTTTTCCTTTGTAAGTGTAATGTCTTGTTTACACAGACCTAATTTATACCACTGCATGAAAAGTATCACACACAGAAACAGAGTGAATAACGAGCCTAAACCGATGAGCTTACTTCTTTACATATCTGTATGGTTTCCTGTTGCAAAAGGCTGTACTGGGGTACATTAGGAAGAAGCCATTTAACACTGCGTTCTTGTAGCGAGTTTTACCTGGTATCACCCCCTCTTCACCCCCCTTTCGAAAACACACTCCCACTAACTCTTGTTCTTTGGTTTAACACGCCGTGAGACTGCCCTGCACATCAAAGGAAAGACCCTTTGCTTCCACAGGACTCCTCGCGCTTCAGGCTAGGAAAGCTGTCGGTGTCTTAATGAGGCGCGATGTCTCCGTAACGGGGATTTAGCCGAGGCGCTAACGAGAGCTTTCAGCTTCACAGATATTAAATATCTGAGCTGCATTTCGAGACGCAAGCGTTCTTCATGTTTAGAGGGACTGGTTTCCGTGTCATTATATCATTATTACCCACGATCCTCTGCCTTATCGCTCTCATGCAGAGTGTGTTTAGCGTTCAGCCTTTGCTCTAAACACACGGGATAATTGAGTCTTTGACAGGAGGCTTGTCTTGGCTAATGGCCATAGTTTTATCGGCAGTCACTCTTGTGTTTTTACTGCAGTCTGTGACCTTCATATCATTATATATGGAAATCTGTCAGGCGCGTTGAGAAAACTTTTTTTTTTTCTTTTTTTTTTTCCATGTCACCTGAGAGAATTTATTTGATCCACATTCTTGTTCAGATGTAGTATTGCCTATAATTATGGATTTGATATAGATTATGTGCGTATAGGTTGTATGCCTGTTAATTTCAATATTATGTCATTATTTTCACCCTGTGTATACTGTTAATTGCATTGAGCAACAAACTAGTAGTTGTGTTCCGATGACATCATCAGTGCCATCAGCAGGTAGGGGTATGATCCGACATGGGGAGGGGTTTGTAACAGCAGGGGGGAAAGTGTAAATATTTACTCAGCCTCCCCCCCCAAAGGGGAGCATCTCTGACAGGTTTGCCTCCCTCTGTCAAAAGCTTCACCCTTCCCGAAATTAATTGGTTCAGTTTGGAATTTCATCCGGCATCAAATAAATCGGCTCCTGGTTGTACCACTGGTTCCACATCAGCAGGTCAGCAGTCTAGCACCACGAGGAACAAAATGTACCGATATACAGTGATACCATATCATTTTTAAAATATAGTTTTCATTACCGGAACATATTGTGCAGTATTGGGTGTACCACAAAATGGAAAAATATTTGACAGGAAACCTCACAACCTCATGACATCTGATCACCAATTCAACAAAATGTAAACCACACTTATTTATATGTCTGCAATACATATGACAAACATCATCTTGAAATACATTTGGGCACACGCACTCACACACATTACATTACATTACGTGGCATTTAGCAGACGCTCTTATCCAGAGCGACGTACAACAAAGTGCAAATCAAACACAAGAACACGTGCAAAAGTGGACCTGAGTACAGTTCCGAGTCCTAGTGTAAACATACAGAAATTCAGAACCCTTGAAGAGTACAATCACACCTGTTCCCATCAGTTACTGCATTTCCCCGTGTGGGCATCCCAGACCAGGCCTCTCCCAGGAGTGTGTCAGACAGGGCAGGGCCCACAAACACACACACACACACACGCACACGCAGGTGGACTACAATTTGCAGTAGGCCATACGTTTAATCCACTTCTTACCAATTACTTGTTGACCCACACAAATGGTAAATGGTCTGCATCTAAATAGCGAATGTATCCAAAGCGCTGTACAATTAATGCCTCTCATTCACCCGTTCGCACACACACACACCAACGGCATTTGTGGGAATTGTGAGGTTGTGAGAGAAGTTTGGGGTTAGGCGTCTTGCTCAGGGACAGCTAAAGTCTCCCTTTCTCACACTCTCCATAACAGCCTTGTTTCAAACCCTAAAGGTCTTGGGGATTCAGTGGGGGCCACTGGTGTGTGTGTGTGTGTGTGTGTGTGTGTGAATGAGAGTGTGTGCGTATGTGAATGTAAGTGAGTATCTGTGAGTGTATGAATGTGTGTGTGTGTGTGTGTATGTGTTTAAAAATAGGATCAACCCCTTTAGAGAAGCAGTGTTTTACAGGCAGGGATTAGATGGCCTCCAGGGCGGAGATAAGGGCTCTATGTAGGGGACAAACCAGGGTGTCAGACAACCAGACAAGCTCAAGCAAATGGCCGACACCCTGGCTCGTCCCCGACATGGGAAGCAAGGGCCCAGATACCCAATTTTATTTGTTCAGTGCTTTTCGCTGAAGACTGTTACAAAGACACTTTACATAGTAACAGAAGGGAAATACCAGCCCTGAGCCTGCAGATAGCAAGAGGGATCTAGTGGGGTCTAGTGTGGAGAAAATCCACCTAACAGTGGTGAGAAAACTCACAGATGAGAAGAAAACTCAAGAGGAACCTGGCTACAGGGGGATTCCCATCCTCCACTGGCCTATATGTTAATTTGGTATCAGTTGGGGTATTAAACTAGCAGGTGAAATAGAAAGTGCACATGAAGTATATAAAGTATGCAGTAGATACTTCATATCCACTTTATCGTGGTGTAGCGCAGTGTACTCTCTCTCTCTGTCTGCAGGGCGTAACACAGATGAGCAGTCTGCACCAGACAAACAGCAGACCTGCGCAGCCAAAGCAGACAGTGGGATTTACAAAACAATGGTGTAACAAAGCGCAAACTGCAGGAGTTCTCAGACTGCAAACATCAACAGGCCCGGACCCGGACTACAGGGAAAATGAGGCGAACACAAGATGAAAGGCTAACCTAAGAGTATTTAGAAGTTTGGGGCCTTAGTCGTTTCTGTTTTCTTTGGGTCTGGTGAAACGAGGTTCCGCCGGCCTTCTGCTTAATCAGAACACCAGCTCTGAGATAAAGAGCAGATCGCTCGCTCGCCCGCAGGGTTTCGGGTCGGAACGCAGTGCAGCAGCACGACCGGGGTCGATAAGGCGGAGAATGTTTAGAATGCAGACACCTCCCGACTCCAAGGAGCAGGACAGCCGCCCCCCCGAGCCCCCACCGCAGATAGATAGGAGGAGATAAGAGCCAGCCCCAGACAGGCCTTGAGTGTCGGGATTTAAAAGGTGCTGCTGAACACGCCGGGGCCTTGCTTTGTCCAACATGGTCAAAAGCTACACAGCAAAAAACGGGTTTATCCTCGATTAAAACTTCATTAAACCAGATAGAATTTATAATCAAGAAAGTGTATTCTGGTTTAATCCTGTCGGTCACCAAGACAACCACAGCATTGAAATGAATCGATTCGGCGGACTGGTCGCTGCAACAATGTTTTAACACTTTATTAATGCTCCTGTGCGTTTCTGTAGGTCTTAGTGAAGGATTTTTAATGCGTATTAATGCTCCTGTACATTTCCATAGCTCTTACTGAGGGAGTTTTAATGCGTTATTAACACTCCTGTGCATTTTGGGAGCTGACGGGATGACTGCTCTCTTCAGCACAGGTGCGCAGGATGACAGGGTGGTGGTAACAGCGATGTGCCCCTCCTCCAGAACCAGATAAAATGCTAATTCAGGCAATGAAAGGGCCGGTTTGTGAAAGGGTTTTACCCTGCTTTCAAGTGGTGTCGGATTCACGGCCTACATGAGTTTCCCACCAGAAAGGCCCTCATTATGTTGGATGATCAAGTCGGGGAAATCAGGGTTCTGGATCCAACATGAATTGTTCATGCAACATGAGCTGTGACATGGCCTACTCGCTCGAACAAAACACGGATTCCTCCTTGAGCCATAAGAAATGTCATACAACTAAGTCATAAGGGAACCACAGTTACAAATTTAAAACCCAGACATTCTGTGATAACTATAGAAATGCAGCATTCAATTCCCTGTGGTATTTGCATTCTTAACCCCCTGAAATAGCCAAAGATCACTTGCTGTACTAGTTCATTGCTAGCCTAGAATATAAACAGTGCCCAACAGGAACTAACGGCCACGCATCTTCCTTTCAGTTGAAGTCATGAAGCTTGTGAATGTCAACGAGCGGGAATGCAGAGTTCTTCCCAACTCTGGGAAAACTAAAGACTTCTTGCAGTGTTAGGGGATAGCGGGTTCGAGAAGCCAGCTCGTGAGCAGGGGGTTAGAGAAACCAGATTGTGAGCAGGGTGCTTACTAACAGGCGTGCTTCAAGGGAAGACATACAAAGGTCTCATCGCTTACTATGTCCTACCATGTCTCTTTACATTACATTACAGTCATTTAGCAGACGCTCTTATCCAGAGCGACATACAAATCAGAACAAGGCACGAGTGCAATGAAGACCCTAGAGGAAAGTACAGTTCCAAGTCCTAGAGTGATCACATAGATAAAACTTGAACCCTTGAGGAATAAATCAACTTTCCAACTAGCATACCAAGGTTGGCAGCTAGAATAACCTGAATACTAAAACAATTTGTCTCCTCGTTCCTCAACTGACCTGGGAATCGATTGAGGCCCACCCTCCAACACACCCAGGGTGGGGGATCGAACTGGCAACCCTCCGACCGCCAGATGATTGCTCTTACCTCCTGAGCTGGAGAATCAAGTGAAGAACAAAGAGATGGAAAGAAGAATCCCCAGATGCACACAGCCCTAGAGAATGGGGGGTGGGGGTTCGAGGCCAGGGGGGTTTATATGGAAAGCCCCACAAGGTGGATCAGATTACCCATCAGGCACCAGTCACCCGAGAGGCCCCAAGAAAAACAAGCGTGTGCAATTAAGGCAGGAGGCAGCTTTTACACACTGACACCCCAGGAGCTCCATTGCTCTCACAAAAGCCCACTTTCAGAGCCTGGACTGAGGGGCAGAGCCACAGTCAGCAGAAACATTACTAACACCATCGACCACAAATCCTGAAATCACGGTCCTCGATAGCAGAGAACGTCTAGTTTTCCACCCTCCCTTTACCTGGGAGTTAGGTGTGAAGGCAGTCTGGCCAATCAGCAGCACTAATTGCTCAGTTAATTTGCTGTGAGAAAAGAGAACCAGGGATGGATTTTGATCTGAGGGCCAGATTTGAAGATGCCCTGCATTACAGACACCACAGACGCTCTGCATTACTGACACCATAAACGCTCAGATGACAAATGAAATGAAACACAGAAAAAGCCTGTACTCAAGCAAGAGAAAAAGAAACACAAAAGCATGTTATATATATATATATATATATGATGTTTTATTAAAAAGACAAAAAGAGAGAAACATAACAAAGATCAGACTTTCACAACCCCAGACCCCCGCCCGCCCCAACGATATAATTGTAGTTATCGGCAGTGATTTACAGATCATTACAGCTTAGAAAAACTCAAGAGAAGTAACATTTTAATGCATATTCTTTATTTATTATCTTTATTTGGAATACAGTATAAGGGAGTCCCCACCAGTGGCCATCCCTGTCCGTATAAAAGAACAGAAGAAACTTCACTTTTCGTAAAGTAAGCTTTTTTTCAGTACATTGGGTGGGGGGTGGGGGGTGCATGTCATTCACTCTGAGCAGTATAATATTTCCATCATTTGCCGGTTTGGAGGAACTTTCAGTCCTTTACATGAATATATTCTTGAAACTTGGGCCTTCTTCCATCTCCCTCCCCAATTTTAGCTCTCAGCCCTTGGGGTAGGGGGTAGAGACTGTCAGGATGGGGTACTGAGACTCCCCTGGGACATGGGACTGGGCACGTTTCGGTAGACACTGTCAGCTGCGGTTTGTGGCCTCATGTAGGCCTCATGTTAAAGCACAGAGCTACAGCACCACCTGCTGGCGGTAGAGAAGTGCAGGCAAGAGGGTCCTGGATAAGGCCCAGGGCACACTGTGGGGCTCTGCCTGTCAATCAAAGTGTCCACCCCCCCCCCCCCCTCTCACAATGCAACAGGCATACAGGAAACAATAAATCATTAAATAAAAACCATCTTTCATAATTTCTGTGCACTTTAAGAGCAGCTGGTCTTCAATACTGGTGTTACTGTGACCAGGAGTTTTACATCTCGGCCTTAGACTGGTCTGTTTAGGGTTCACAAAACCTGCCCAAAAGTTCTATAAATAACACTGCAGTTGCCTAGGTGACACCGCGGTCCACCCAGTAACAGTAATGGACTCAAACACTCAACGCCTCAACTCAGCGCCAGTGAGGTCCAGTTAGGACACGCAACTCTAACGAGAAAACGGACCTCACACACCACTCCACCACAGGGGTACAGCCCTAATCCCAGAGCGTAAATCTGACCCAAAGGAAACAAAGCATTGTTCCCGGTACAGAGGTCTATCAAGCAGCCTGCAGTCGGATTTCAGCCCCAGATACCCATCCTGTTCACTGGAGGATCTTTAACCAACCAGGGACCCTCCCCACAACAAGCCGTCACACTGAAAACACACACCCCTGCACATCAGACACACACACACACCCCTGCACATCAGACACATACACACCCCTGCACATCAGACACACACACACACCCCTGCACATCAGACACACACACACACCCCTGCACATCAGACACATACACACCCCTGAACATCAAACACACCCACCCCTGCACATCAAACACACACACACCCCTGAACATCAAACACACCCACCCCTGAACATCAAATACACCCACCCCTGCACATCAGACACATACACACCCCTGAACATCAAACACACACACCCCTGCACATCAGACACATACACACCCCTGAACATCAAACACACACACACACCCCTGCACATCAGACACATACACACCCCTGAACATCAAACACACACACCCCTGCACATCAGACACACACACACCCCTGAACATCAAACACACCCACCCCTGCACATCAGACACACACACACCCCTGAACATCAGACACACACACATACCCCTGCACATCAGACACACACACCCCTGCAAATCGCACGCGCGCGCGCGCGCGCACACACACACACACACACACACACACACACACACACACACACACACACAACTTTCTGTGCGGACTTCTCTGTCTGGAATACACAACAAAAAAACTTTAAAAACACCTCCAAGGTCTAAATCCAGATAAACATTTGGTGTCCGTTCACTGAGTCTAGCGGTGCCAGGGAAGGTATATTTTACTTATTTTTTTAAAAGACAAGAGGGCCCTTGTTGTTTTTTTTTTTTTTGTTTTTTTTTTTTCTTATTGTAATCTGGAAACCTTGCAGACAGCGTAGCTCTGTGTGTGTGTGTGTGTGTGTGTGTGCGTGCATGTGTGTGTTTGTGTATGTCTGGCGATCAAACTGTCCCTTATTGGAGCAGATACAGACCCACATTTTAACCACCGACACCACCACCCACCACCCCCTCCCCCCTCACACTCACACGTCTGTTTGGAATAAGAGTCACAGTTTTCCCGACAGCTGTTAAATCTGTCCCCAAACAGCCACCAGCCGCCCCCCGTCCCCATCTCAAAGCGTAAAAAAAGTAATCAAACTCAAAGCTCTTCTGGGGCAGACTACGTGGGGAAGGGTGATTTTGCACTTAGTTGTCCTTTTTAAACTCTCTGGGGTAATGTTACATCTCAAATACTTTAAAAAATAAAATAAAAAAGAGCCTCAAACCCTGATTTTATTTTTTTTAAACTGTTGATGGGGGGGGGGGGGTTCATACAGAGAGTTTTTGCCGTTTGGTTTTGGCCCCCTCTCCGGTCCTGTGGGGCAGGGATCTGCTTTCCCCCTCCCCACCTTCCTCCTCCTCCTCACCTCCCTCTTCCTCCTCTTCCTCCTCTTTCTCTTGCTCTCTCGCTACCTTCCTGGGCCTGCCCCGCTTCCTGGGTGCCTGCTGCTCTTCCTCATATACTTCCTCATCCTCCTCTTCCGCTCTCGCTACCTTCCTGGGCCTGCCCCGCTTCCTGGGTGTCTGCTGCTCTTCCTCATATTCTTCCTCATCCTCCTCTTCCTCTCTCGCTACCTTCCTGGGCCTGCCCCGCTTCCTGGGTGCCTGCTGCTCTTCCTCATATTCTACCTCATCCTCGTCTTCCTCTCTCACTACCTTCCTAGGCCTGCCCCTCCCCATGGACTTCCGCGGCACCACCAGCTCCTCTTCCTCCTCCTCCTCACCTCCCTCCTCATCCTCCTCTTCCTCTCTCACTACCTTCCTGGACCGGCCCCGCTTCTTGAACTTCCGCCGCACCTCCAGCTTCTCCTCCTCTTCCTCGCTCTCCTGCTCGCGGTAGTCCTTCCGGGCAGACCTGGCGCTCCCCGCTCGCCGGCTCCTTCTGAGACTGGGGTCTTCACCTTCCTCCTCCTCCTCCTCCTCCTCCTCCTCCTCGTACCGCCTCTTCGCAGCACCATTGCGCCGGCCCTGCTGCAACTTCCTGGGTCTGCCTCGCCTCCTGGCTGCCGGCCGCTCCTCCTTTTCCTCTTCCTCCTCCTGCTCTTCCTCCTGCACCACATACCGGCGCTTTGCAGATCCACTGCGCCTGCGAGGCCTGAACTTCCTCTCATCACTCATTTCCTCCTCCTCTTCCTCCTCCACCTCCTCTTCATCCACCTCCTCCTCTCGCATCCTGGGCCTGCCCCGGGGCCTGTGCACTGGCTGGTCCTCTTCCTCCTCCCCCCCCCCATCTTCCTCCAGCACCACATACCGGCCCTTTGCAGAACCATTGCTCCTCCTCAGCCTCGAGTTCCTCTCCTCCTTCTCCTCACCTGCCTCAGGCCGTCGGCGGTGTCTGCGGCGGAGGTAGGCCACGCCGGGCAGCAGCTTGTGCAGCAGGTCGGTGAAGCTCCGCTCCGTCTTGGCCAGGCAGGCCGCCACATCACTGTCCGGCTGGTGGTACAGCTCGGCGTTGGAGAAGACCAGCTTCACGTCCTCCACGAAGTCGCTGGGCTGCCGGTACTGGCTGCTGGAGAACTTGGTCAGTATGGTTTGGAAGTCCATGGGGTTGGAGACAACCTCCAGGTAGACCTCAGCTTCCTCAGGAGAAACGGGATCTCTGCGGGAGGAAACCAGCGTCAAGCCGTCAAACCAACTGGTGACAACTCTAAAGGCTAAACAACAAAAACTAAATTCTGAAACGGTTTCTCATTTCAACTTTTTCCACCTTTTCTTAGGTTGGTAATTCTCTCTTGCAGATAAAGTCTGTCAACTTTGTTCTTTGAAAACAAAAAGAAAACTCACAAAAAAGTAAATAAAAACAAGATGAAATATACCTGCAAGCTGGCCCAGGCAGGATATGGCTGAAATTTGATCAGATTATAGTGGCCATGAAATTTCAGCTTCATTAGACAATTATTTTAAGAGCTATGACCATGTGTTTGCTGTAGCACCAGATACTGATGGATGCATACCAAACCAGGTTTAAGATGTCATTTCTGAAGTTTTACAACATTGCATTCAGGAGTTAGAGCCCATCATATCAACAGAAGACATGCCCACATTTTGTTTTAAAGTGACTTTATTTATACAATAATTCAAGGTATTGGTCTGATGATGCTGCTGTGTTCCAGATTTTGTGCAAAACATTTAGGAGATAGATTACAATTTTTACGGTTCAAAATGGCAAATCGTCAAGAGGTTTTTTATTTTATTTTATTCAGAAGTCGTGTCGCCATCCAGTCGGAAATATTTATGGTTCGTTTTTTACACTTCCGGATCAAAGAATCCTACGGTCAAAAGGATAAATGAATGGAGATTTTTAAAATCCTTTAAAATAAATTATGACATTTAGACGTTAGTTTGTATATTAAAAAAAACGCCTTTCATTCATTTTTAAATATGTGCACATTTAAAAAGCAAATTGCTACGGCTAAGTAGTTAGCAACTCGTCGCATAGTGACATCACGCGAAGTGCTGTACTACCTGGCTGTATTTTCAGTTAACCATTCACGCGCATAGCCAATCGCCATTACTCGTTCGTGTAATAAATTACAAGTTTTTATTTGTTCTTTTTTTACTTAATATCTCTAAGTGTCTTTATTTTTGTTATCGTTGGTGTTCTCATTAGTAATTTCCTTAAGTTATTCGAGTCGCTTTAAATTTCTTTGCTGGCTAACGTTTCCGTTGGAAGACGGCGTCGGAATTCAGTGGACCTATTGCCGCTTAAGAGATAAATGAGTCCGGATAAAAATGTCCAAATATTAAACGCCATCTTAAACTAACAGAAACGGTTATGTGAAAAGGCCATTCTTTTTTTTTGGTCATTTTCATACAGATTGCCGTTTGATACATCCTGAACAATCCGGCAGGGTTTTATGATGATTTCTTGTCCTTAGAGGAGATAAGACCAACATGCAAATTTCAACTCCATTTTAGGAGTTATGACCGTTTGTTTGCTATAGCGTCGCCTACTGCATAATGGCCCAAAGATGTGAATTCTCAAGTTTTGGAATGATTGGACATTGCATTCAGGAGTTGGTTATATCAAACAGATTTTTCTAACCCGAGCAGTGGCCAACATTGGAACCGAGAAGCTAATTTTGGCTGTGGTGCAAGCATACAGTTTCTGCTGTGCAAACACTTTTCAGGCAGGGGAAAAAAATTGGAACAAAATATGGTTCCAGCACTTTGTGCTCGGACCCCTAACAAGAAAAAATCATTTATAATAATAATAATAATAATAATAATAATAATCAATTCAATTAGCTGACGCTTTTTCCCAGAGCAACTTGCAGTTGATTTGACAAAGCAGGGGACAAGACAATCCCAGTTTTACAATCCCAACACTTCATGTGTATTTTACTAGTTATGGATGTTCTTTAACTTGTGGAAGAACCTATGCACTTGTAAGTCGCTTTGATTTAAAAGCGTCTGCCAAATGACTAAAATGTAAATGTAAAAATGTAATCTCAATGATTGGGCGGGGCTCACCGGAAGGGCCAGCTGGGGCGGAACTTGAGCAGCTTCTGCAGGATCTCCTCACACTTCGCCAACTCCACCACCAACCTGCGCGGGGCGGAGCCGGAACACTGACGCACCTGCACAGGGCGGAGACACAAAGGTGGGCAATGAAGGAGTATGTGTGTGAGACCCAGACTGCACCAGGGCCGTGTACCACAAAGCAGGATTACGGAGTTTATACTCCATCGCTCGACTGGAATCGCAGAATTTTCATGAATGTTCCAACGGGGCCCGACATTGACTATGGTTGTTGTTTAATTGAAAATATTTAATTTATTAAGTACTGTATAAACCAAATCCAGTTTACTCAGTAATCCTGCGTTGTGGGTTTTACTCAGTGCAGTTATCCAGCTGACTCAGTAATCATGTTTGATACGGGCCCCCGTTCTGCTGAACCACACATCAGCGCAGGAACCATGGTGACCGTTGCCACAGCAGCAAGCACAACATGGCAGGCCAAACATTGCCATGGTAACCAAAGTAGAAATGGTACCACACTATGAGCCAAGGGGAAGGGCGTGGCAGGGTGCTCACCAGCTCGTCGATGTTGGCGGGGTTGCTAGGGACGACCCTCGACTTGCCGCTCCTGGGGTTGGGCGGGGGCTGCTTCCTGGCAGCCATTGTGCCACTCGCCTTCACCTTGGGCCTCGTCTGGAGTGTCACTGTGAACGAAACCCCCCACATCCCCCCCCAGGTTTACCACCACAGTGTCTTCAGCGGAGATGTACAGAGCCTGAACCAGACTGCAGAAAAATATGGACCAAGTGCCCGTTACGTCACCCACTGACTGGGAGGTACAGCAGAACAGCGGAACGGCCTGTTGAATGCTATCTCTGGTATAATGTTACATGCTATGCTTGCACATTTCACCATATACATAAAGAGTGATGGCATCATGCAGGTCAGTGAAGTAATGAATTGTTCTGTAACCTCAAAAGCTAAAGGCTTCATTCAGATCATTAGTGAATCATCTATATGCAGCTTTTCATTACTGCTTTTAAAAGTAGTTATGAGAGATCGGTCAGATTTGTGTAGCGAATGCAGAACTGCAATCACGTTCACCCATCCTCCATCTCCACCAATGAAAGCACAGCTAGGGAATGTGGACGTGGGACTCACACTTCATAGGCGGATGGTACTCCTTGTCCTCTTCATCATCGTCATTGTCATCCGACTCTTCCTCCCAGGAATTCTTTTCCGTCACCTCTTCATCCGTGCACGTCCTGGAAGTTGACGATCCAAAGTTTATAAATTATAAAACTTTTTTTGAAATGCACAAATTAGGGTCCCCTGTCTTCTGAGGTGGTGACTGCAACTGTGTTTTAAGTTATTTAGACAAGACTCTGACTTTCCAACACATCTATAGCTGTGGGTTATAACACCCAAGGTGTTGGGACTGTGTGAAATGTGGAGAACTGTCCATCCCAATGAGATTTACTTTTCCTTCTATATGTAATTCCTGTTCAAGGATTGACTTATTTTTTTATGACTCCATTAGTTATTAAAGCTCTCATTTCCCTTGAAAAAGAAAACCATAAATTAACTGCATTGTATTATAAAAGCTAATTTGGTCAGAAAGACCACACATTGTGTCTCGACAAATTTAACTTTAAAATGAGGATAGTAAAATCTTCTGTGTGTGTGTGAGTGTGTATGTGTGTGTACCTGGATCTGGAGGAGTGGTAGCGGGTGGTGTGTGTGAGTGTGAGTGTGAGTGTGAGTGTGAGTGTGTGTGTGTGTGTGTGTGTGTGTGTGTGTGTGTGTGTGTGTGGATGTGTGTGTACCTGGATCTGGAGGAGCGGTTGCGGGTGGTGGGCTGGCAGGCCGGGCACTGCCAGTGTCCCTGGGGGATGGAGTAGAGCGCAGGTCGCAGGCAGAACAGGTGGTACGGCCGGTTACAGTCATCACACAGAGCCAGCTTATCATCCTGCCCTGAGAGAGAGAGGGAGAGAGAGGGAGAGACATACGACCGGTTAGTCATCACACAGAGCCAGCTTATCATCCTGCCCTGAGAGAGAGAGGGAGAGAGGGAGAGACATACTGCCGGTTACAGTCATCACACAGAGCCAGCTTATTATCCTGCCCTGAGAGAGGGAGAGACATACGGCCGGTTAGTCATCACACAGAGCCATCTTATCATCCTGCCCTGAGAGAGAGAGGGAGAGAGAGATACATACAGCCGGTTACAGTCATCTCACAGAGGGCAGCTTATCATCCTGCCCTGAGAGAAATCCCAGGAGCCAGCTGTGAACATCCAGGACTGGAGTTAAACCTGAAGACACTGCGGCCCTCCAGGACTGGAGTTAAACCTGCAGACACTGAGTGTAATCTGAGAAGACCGCTTTAGATTGAGAGACTCCTTCCCATTTTTGAAACGAACAACCACGTCCTCTACTATTGCAGAAAGGAATTCTTGTAACATATTTGTTTATTTGTTGAAGATTTTCTTGGACTGGAAATGTTTACCACAATCTTCAGTTTCAAGTCAAATGATTGTTTTGTACCAAACCAAGTCAACATCCTGAAACTGGGTGTATGAACTGAAAAAAGTGAAAAAAGATATATGAAAAGCAAAGAGATGATTTTGATTTCAAAGTGGTTTTAGTTCTGAAAACTCACCCCCCTCCAAATACAACAGCAGCCTTGTGAAGATAATACTGTGTTTGAATACATCAAACCCCGTTCCTTAAGCAGGCTGTCCTGGGCGCCCCCTATGGCGGAGCAGAGGAGGTGCGTGTTTACTTTGGACCAGGCTCGGTTGGGGCTCCAATGCCCGTGTAAATAGAGCTGCGGAGCAGCGGTGATTCACTGAATCAACAGCTCCGGAGCCGTCCGGGAAACGTTCCGCATTCTGCGGCGTTTTTCGGAACCGGAGCAACCGAATCCACCGCCAGCTCATCACGACCGACCGCTGAGAACGCCACGACAAATAAACGCCAATTTACCCGCAGCAATTACATCACACCACACGGCTGTTCTTATTCCAGCTCCACGCTCGCTCGTTTCCAGGCCAGGCCCGAGCTCTGCCCACACAAAAGGAGCCGCTCTCTGCCCACTGTAATCGGAGGTTTGGGGTGAAGCGGATAGCATTTCCCCAGAGTGGAAAAAACATGTTTTCCTTCTAAAATTAATGGACTAATATTCAACTAATAACATGTTGGTCCAACTCAAGCACAAAGCCCAAGGCGAACAAAAACCACAGTCAATCCCTGCTTTTGCCACCATTGTGCATTGTTAACTAACACACACAAAGAGTGGTGTGATTAAAATGGGAGTGAAAAGGCTAAATGATGAACCTTCCTTTTCGAATGACGGGAGGTTTGTCAGAGGACGCTGAGTGTGGTGGCCAAAGCTTGTGGAGGAGGTGATTTTACATTTCCACACCTTTCTGCCAGTGAAGAGAAATAAGGAAGACTGACAGCTGATACCAGGAGAGAACCGATCAAGAGCCGGAAAGCAGGACTTCCTGATTAACCACAAAGAATCACATTCCTGCTGGAAATGACACTCATTTACAGAGAGAGCGGAGGAGAAAACTCACACAGCACACAGGTCTGGGATCAACCTACCAGAGATCTGCTTACACGGAGACAGCTGGCCTGACAGAGACACGGAGACACGCAGACGTGTGTGAGTTTGCCCTTCAGAGGTTCCAGTAAAGTAGGAGTAGTAAAGCTCCTGTGTGTTCCAGAAGCTCCGTGGGACCCCTGTGTGTGTGTGTGTGTGTGTGTGTGTGTGTGTGTGTGTGTGCGCAGAATGTTCCAGAAGCCCCTGTGTGTGAGGAAGGTTCCAGAAGCTCACCTCTCTTGCGGCACACCTTGCAGCAGGTGTTCTCGGCGGACATGTCCCACTTGATGCAGGCGTCGAGCATGCCGAGCAGCACGTGCATGCGTGAGAATGTCTGCACCTCGCGAACCGCCGTCCGCCAGCGCTCCACCGCCGTCGCCACCTGCAGGAGGCACCCGGAACAACAGCGCTCAGCCACCCACACAGGCTACAGGCTCCTGCACACACAGCAGAGTCCTACAGTTCCCACACCGAAATGTCCGAGCGCATTTCCAACCCACCTAAACGACAATTTGAGGGAAATAAAACCGCACCTAAAACAATTTGAAACGGTCTGTGTATTAACTGTTGTTTATTGGCCTATTTAGCCTGTGAACTAGACTATGTTCATGGCTATAGGCAACTGATAGTTTATGTGAATTGTAACTTATCTAACCCGTTCTGTAGATGTTCTTCGGTATGCACCGTACCAAACGTATTGCATGTAGCTGGACTTTCATTTCGAACGCTGTAGCTCATACAAGTATAAACACTCACACAGGCTTCAGGCTTCTTTACAAGCAGCCGAGTTATACAGCTGCAGGGCTTTTCCTGTATTCAATAGTTCAGTCAAATATGGACTTTTAGTTTATAGTTTTTACAGTTCACAAACATTATGCGATTTCAGTGGAGCGACACTGTAAACTGGCCTTTAGGTGAGCCGCCTGTGTTTCCAAGCTGCCTAAAGGAATAGCCGTCAGGCAGTCATTTTTCAATGTTATTCTGCTAACAAAGCTAACGGCTAACAGAGAGTGAGCTCCATAAACCCGATGCCAGAGTGCTTTTAGTCCAATGTCCCCAAATCAGTACATAATTTGTGATGAGAAACTTGGCGGAAAAAAGTGCGAACTATCCCTTTAAGAGATACCAGACCATGGGGCCCATCCATGTGTTCAGACTCCAGCCCTGAGGAGGAGGTGAAGGGGGGCACACACACACACACACACACACACACACACACATGCACACGCACACACACACCTTGGCCTCAGCAGCCAGCCTCTTCTCCTCGTCCACCTCCTCAGGCTTGGCCTCCTCCACCCCCTGCTTCTTCTTCTTCTTCTTCTGTTTTGGGGCCATGAAGCCCTGCAGGTACTTCTTCAGCACCACAGCCTGCAGGGCGATCACACACTCCCCGAAGTCCTGCAGCTTTTCCAGAGAGCACACCTGCAGGACGGGAGGGGACCAGCCTGTCACATGTCCGTCACCCCATTTAGTGAGGTTTAGCAGAATTAGCAACGGGTTTAGCAGAATTAGCAGCAGATTTAACAGAAATGACATCACACTGACTGACTGACTGACTGACGAGAGACAGACGGACACACGGACCTTCTCCTCGAACTCGGTGATGTCACCCACGTATCCCAGCCCCCCCTTCTGCAGGCGGGATGCCACCTCCATGATGTCACTGCGCAGGAAGCCAATCAACTCCAGCTGCCTGTCGCAGGACTTGAGCTGCAGGACCGGCTGCCGGGCCACACGCATGGAGTGGAGGATCTCCTCATACCTGTGGAGCGCGCGCGCACACACACACACACACACACACACACACACACACACACACACACACACACACACACACACGTACACACGTACACACGTACACACGTACACACGTACACAGAGCGTAGACACAGACACGCACACTTTCTGTGATTAGCTCTCACACATTGCAGTACTCAGTATATGGACTGAAGGACCCCCATTCCTCAGCGCTCACCTGCCCTGGATCTGCGTCTTGAGCTCCCCCTCTCTAACACCCCGAGTGTGCAGACTCTCCATCAACTCCTCCAACTGCTCCTCCGTGTCGCACACACACCTGGAACACACACATGCAAAAATATACACACCTGTAACATACACACAAACAGCTGTAACACACACACATACACACACAGCTGTAACACACACATACAAACATATACACACAGCTATAACACACACATATACACACAGAGCTGTAACACACATACAAACACCCTAGCATCACCTCTCCTACCCATTGCGCATCTTTTGTGTGGTTTCCTTACATATACACATTTTATATATGAAACACATATTCCAAGAACAATTTTTTTATTTTATTGGAGTGCTCCCATCTTGTACCAGAGGTTCTGTCCCACGTTGGGGATGGTGGTCTCCATGCTTTCTGCAGCTGACAGAGCCCCCTGGTGGCCATTCTCAGCCCGCGTACCCTCCGAACCAGACTCAACCTTCTCCAGTTCTACAGGGAGAGAGAACAGAGCAGTCAGAGACCACAGAACTAACACACACACACACCCACAAATAAATAGCACAAACATTTCTCAACTACTCAGGACGAGTCACACCAAGGGTGGCCTACCGTCATCATCCTCAGCCTCAGCCTCTTCATCCTCCCCCTCCTCTTCATCTTCTTCAGGAGGAAGAGTGAAGTGGTAGTCCACACTCTCGTGCACCCAACCCTTCTCTATGTATAGCCCGGGCACCTCGTCCGAGAACAACCAGTACCTGTCAATCACAGAACACGTGCCTATGAGAACAACCAGTACCTGTCAATCACAGAACACGTGCCTATGAGAACAACCAGTACCTGTCAATCACAGAACATGTGCCTATGAGAACAACCAGTATGTGTCAATCACAGAACATGGGGCGTCACACAGGAAAACAACTCCAACTGACACACCTGCAAAACTGCAGGTCACTGATTGTTTAACAGAGATATTGATGTTCAGAAACTAAATTTTTCTTTCATATGAACAAGCTTCGGTTTTGTAAACAACAAAATGTTAGGTTTAAAATGTTCCCAGTTTCCCAGCAGAAATAGTGGAACACTCGACCCAGGCGCACGGTTTCAAGGGACCGAAACGCACATCTTCATGGTAAAACACATACAGCCGTTTCACAGCCAGTTGTCATGGTACCCGGCGCCCTGACCTGTTGTGGTTGCGGTCTGTTCCCAGTGGAAGGCGTCTGATGACCAGTCTGGCCTTGGCGATTCCCGCCTGGAACAGCCTCTCTGCTGAGTCCTTCTGCTCCTGAATCGACCCCAAATCCGCCTCCTTTCCCACACACTCTGTAGGGAACACCGCAGCTCCGATTCACTGATCTGGGATCAGCCCCATCTGTAAATCCACTGCCCACTAACAACTGCCAATCAGCACTGCCTGCCTACACACAGTCTACTTTAACAAGACAACAGCAAAACCTTACTGATCTGGGATCAGCCCATCTGCATATTCACCGCCCACTTTTACACAACCTTACTGTTCTAGGATCAGCTCTGCCTGCCTACACGGTCTGCTTTTACATACAGCACCACCTTACTGATCTGGGATAATAGAATCTGGTCTTAAAATCCAAATCAAACCCTGGTTTCCAGACGGTCTTCACACCTGACTCGCAGGTAAAGGGAGGGTGGAAAAACCAGCAGTTCTCTGTGGGTTTCTTATCCCTGAGGTCTAAGGTCAGCACTAGGACAGAAGACACTGCTCTGTTTTCAGACTTTAGAGCAGTGGTCCTCACTCCAGGTCCTGGAGAGCCACAGGGTGAGCTGGCTTTAGTTATTCCTCAGTGATTTTCAGACTACAAACCACATCTGGTTTATTGGATCTGAATTGGTTGCTGATATTAAGGCAAAAAGCCAGCACACCCTGTTGCTCTCCAGGACCAGGAGTGAGGACCCCTGCACACCCTGCGGCTCTCCTCAGCTGTCTTTAGGAGCAGTTCCTCACCCAGGCTCGGTCTCTCCTGCTTTTCCTCCTCCTCCTTCTTGGCCTGGAGCCTGGGGCTCCTCATGCAGCTGAAGGTGCCCTCGTTCTGGGGCCTGACCCTGACCAGCTGCAGCCTGGGTTCACTGGCCACCGGGGTGACCTCAGCACCACCCTCCACATCCACCTGCAATCCCAAAAATGTTATTTATACAGCGCTCTACAGGGACTGTCAAAAGGTGCTTTACAGAGTAACAAAAGGGCAAAGAAAATAGGAAAAACCCTTCCTTCCCCCAAAGGGCAGGAAATCTCAGGAGGAACCCAGCTATAGAGGGGAGGCCCATCCTTCGCTAGCCGGCAAGGTGTAAAGGTAGGATGGATAAAACAGGAATGCAGTGCTTTCAGAAAGTATTCAGACCCCTTCACTTTTTCCACAATTTATTGTATTGCAGATTTAAAATGTGACGGAACTTGCAGAGACTTACCCAAGAAGATCATACAAATAACCCAACACGTGAGATAAGGTACAATTCATATAGCATTGGTTGTCAGGCCATGAACATAAGTCCAATAGAAAATATAGATACGCCAAATCTGTAACTACCATACAGAGACAACAATTACAGTACCAAGATAAAAACAAAAGCCCTAGATCAGAGTAGCTGGTAAACGGATTACAGCGACACAAATGGGGTGAAGCGGTTGCAGTTTTAGCGAGACGTCTCACCTTGACCCAGCGCCTCTGGCCCGCACCCCCCGGGGCCTCCGGCCCTCTCTGCCGCTGGCGTTTCTCGGCGCGCTTGCGGTCGTTGGCGGCCTTCAGCGTGGCCACGCGGTCCTTCCACAGCTGCGTGGTGCGCTGCTGCACAGCCTCCACGTGGTCGTCGGCCGAGTACGTCATCAGGATGCGGTGGCACAGCGCCACCAGCAGGCCCACCTTCTCCGCGGGCGACAGCTCGAAGATCTCCGACGTCTCCAGCTTCCCCAGGAACTCGGCGCTCAGCACGTCGTCGTAGCCACCCTGGGCCCGGCCCTCGGCCTCACTCTCCTCGCCCTGGGCGTCGCAGGGCCGCAGGCACAGCCGCGCCAGCTCGGAGACGGAGTGCGTGGTGAGCGGGAGCTCCGACAGCGAGGTGTCCAGCTCGCTGTAGCCCTCGGCCAGCTCGTCCTGGAGCAGTGTCTGGAGCAGGATGACCAGGACGCGGCTGAGGTAGAGGAACCCCGCACCATTGCCTACCAGTGCCTCCATCAGTGCCCCGGCCACGATGGGGTGCCGGTCATCGGGCATGAGCAGGTCGGAGTAGCAGTTGAGGAAGTCGGTTACCATGGCGACGTCGCCAAACAGGGCATTGGGCAGCCCCTCGGGCGTGTCCACCAGCCGGAACGCGGGCAGACCCTGGCCCTCCAGTTCCTGGTCCTCGAACCGCCGCTCCTGCTGCCGCCGCTCCTGCTGCCGCCGCTCCCTCGCCCGCTCCCTCGCCCGCTCCCGGATTTTCTCCCGCATCTCTGCCTTCTTCCTGCACAAGACCTCCCGCCGCTCCTCCTCGCCCATGGCTGCCAACATCTTCTTCTGCTCCAGGGCCTCCCAGCGCCGCTGCACCAGCTGCTGCACCTCCTCCGGGAGGCTGGCGCGGGCCTGCGCGCTCAGGGCCTTGGCGGCACTGGTGACCAGGGGGGAGAGCTTGTACCTGGGCTCCTCCCCTCTCTTGAGCTTCTCGTAGTAGCGGATGAGGTTCAGCGCCGCAGGGGGCAGAGACTTCCTGCGGCCACTCTTCCTGGGGCTGGTGGGAGAGACGCCCCCGTTTGCCAGGTCCAGCGGCTTGGTCTTGGTGCCTTTGGCGGTCACCTTCTCACCCTTGGCTGTGCCCTTGCGGGTCTTTTTGGCGGTTTTACTGTTGGCCGCATCCCCCCGCACTCTCTTCACCTTTAGGGGGGTACCATTCACCTTCTTCGACTGGGAAAGAAAAAGAAAATTACATTTCATTACAGATATTTAGCTGAAGCTTTTATTTCAAGTGATTTAATTAAGCAAGGAACAATCCCCCTGGAGCAAAAAAATAACCCAGTAGCAGTGGAGGAAACTGTGGAGGGGTTTACCTGCATGTGGCTCTTCTTATCGGCCTCCTCCTCCTCATCCTCTTCATCCGCCGTCTTCAGCTTCTTGGCCGGCCTCCCCTCCGAAACGCTCTTGCGTTTGGCTGAGGGGTTATCTGCCATGTGCTTCACAAAACATAAATGGGTGGTCTACCATGTATGGTACAGGACATATAGCGTAAAGGGGTGGTCTACCATGTATGGTACAGGACATACAGCGTAAAGGGGTGGTCTACCATGTACGGTACAGGACATACAGCGTGAAGGGGTCGTCTACCATTTACGGTACAGGACATTAAATGTAAAGGGGTTTTCTACCAAGGAGAATAGAGGATATAAAGCGTAAAGGGGAAACACCTTGTGTTGGTTGATTAGGAAATTGCTGAGTTTGCTGGGCAGGCTGTACTTTATCACCAGTTCATCCTCCACCAGCCAGGGGGCGCTGTCTCCACAGCCCAGCCGCAAAGCGTTGTGCCTGATGAAGTAGCGCAGTATCTCCTTGGTGGGAGGGCGCTCCGTGCGGAACAGGCTTTCGGCAGGAACGCTACAGATGGTCTGAAACACGGGGTGGAGTTCAGGGTCGCGGATGTGGGATTACAGAATACAGATAACGGTTAGGTCATAACTTCTGTATTAACAATTACAGTGGTCATCTGGAGTGGGAGGGCGGGCAGAAGAAGGGAGGGACGCTCATGTCATCACTGGTCAGTCAACCAATCACTCCTCCTTACCTTCTCCTCTTCCATAGCCTGGAGGTCGTACTTGTGCGGCAGGAATTTTGGAATCTCCCACTTCTTCTTCTCCCCCTTCTGGCTGGCGGGAGGCTTCCTGGGGGAGCGCCGTGCCCACTCACCTGGGGCGAGGAGGACCCCCAAAAATACCAAATAAATAAAAATAAAAATAACATTTTTTCAACTTTACACTCCAGACTTATCCACTCCAGACCGGCACCAAGTGCTTGGCAAACTGACGTTTTTTTGTTTCCAATCTTTCCCATTTTTCTCCCCAGGAGAGTGATAGGGGCCCCAGGGCAGTGCGTAGTGTGTTTTGTGTGTTACTCACGGAGGCTGCCCCGCCGGCCCTCCTCCTCTTTGGGCTGCGCCTCCTTCCTCTGGTTCTCCTGCGCGGTGTTCTCCTTATCGCTGGAGGGGGAGTCGCAGGCCCCCCCCTGCTCTGGGGTCTCCAGGGGGTGCACCTTCAGCACCCGCACCCTCGTGGCCTCGTCCCCCACCTGGGACACAGGTAGGACAGGTAAGGACATGCTCACCCACCGTTAGATCACATGAACAGGTGCAGCACACACGCGCGCGCACACCTCCCCACCTCCCCCCACTCACCCAATAGTCACACTCCTCCCCCACAGCATACTTGGTGAGGATCTCCACCCAGGCCTGCACCACCAGCTTATCCAGGGAGATGGTGTTGTGGTGCACAATCTCCAGAACCGGCTTCTCAAACCACAGTGGGTACTCCTCCTGGAGCCTGCACACAGACACACGTAGACGCACCGCACACGTACACGCACACAGACACGATGAGTCACAGGATGAAAGAAATAACTCACTATATATCTCTGTGTGTACTGAAAAGAAATGCCATCACTACTGCATACACTGTACTAGTGTGTGTGCACACAAGAACCTCAGTACAAAAATCTAAACTGGAAACAATGAAATATGCCTGTTAATTATGCGTTCCTCCAATCAACATCCTTTCATGCTATGACACGCACCCTTCCTTCACCCTCCCCCTCACCCTATCAACCTGCTGCTATGCATTTTCATGATATCAATCAAATGTCCTCCCTGCCCTTGTTGAGTGACCACCAGGTAGAGCAGTCTCACAACCTGAGCTCCATTTACATGCAGGCTTGTGTATACACCACAGCCTGACACTTCAGCAAGGCAGCCATAACCCCCGCCAGACAGAATGGATAACCCATCTACTGAGCCCAGAAGATGGATTTCCCCGTTTTGAAACCATGCAGACCTGGAACTCAGACGGCTTATCCGCAGCATTACTGGCTGACTCCAACCACACACCCTGTAATTAGTCATTGGACAAAACCTCTGGGGATATCCAATGGGACACCCAGATTGAAGTAACATGATTTGAAGTGACGTGATGTAGATGATAGGGGAAGGATGCGGCTCCTATATAACATTGAGGAATGAAGGATCTTTTTCTATTCACATGCACTGACCACCATTTCTGTATAGCATTCCTGGATTTTAGTTTCCAGTGCACGTATAACATTTTGGAAGTGGAATGATTGGCAGGCGACAGGAACCAATCAGCAGTAGCACAGCAGGCAGGTGGGAGAAGTGGAGTGACTGGCGGCAGAGTAAATGAGCAGGGCTGCTGCAGGCGAGTGAATGGTAAATTGTTGGCATTTATATAGTAAATGGTTAGAATTTATCCAAATTCTAACCATTTTTTTTATCCAAAGCGCTGTACAATTTATGCTTCTCATTCACCCATTCATACATACACACACACACACACACACACACCAACGGCAATTGGCTGCCATGCAAGGCACCAACCAGCTCGTCAGGAACATTTAGGGGTTAGGTGTCTTGCTCAGGGACACTTCGACACAGCCCGGGCAGGGGATCGAACCGGTAACCCTCCGACTGCCAGACGACTGCTCTTACTGCCTGAGCCATGTCGCCCCCGACAGTGGTATGATTGGTGGCAGGCAGGAGCCAATCAGCATCACTGATGCAGGCGGGTGGGCAGGCGGGTGGGCAGAATGGCGGTACTCACAGCGCGGTGACCTCCTGCTCCTCGTCCCAGGCCTCCCGGTGTGTGAGCTGTCCGCTGCCGGTGCTTCTACATGTCCAGATCCGCTCCCCGTAGGACTGCAGCCGCGCCTCGTACTCTCTGCGCGAACACGCTTAGGAACACTCACTTAGGCTTGGATCATTACATTTACACAGCGCTGTTACATACACTCTAAGCGCTTACAGTGATGAGGGGGAAACCCCCAACTATTGTAATGACAACAGTGAGTTTAACGTAACAGGAGCTCAGTTTAACGTAAGAAGGACAGCATCTCCTACAGCAGTGTCCCCATCACTGCGCTGAGGCATTGGGGATATTTTGACCAGAGGGAAGATCACCCCCCTACTGGGCCACCAATACCACTTCCAGCAGCATCTTAGTTCTCCCATCCATGTACTAACCCAGCCCACACCTGCTTAGCTTCAGCCATTCAGCAGGAGCAGGGTGCATGATGGGATGGCTGCTGGTAACCCCCATCCCTCTTGCTGTACAGAACTTTAATCTGGGACAGCCACATTTGCATTTGTATTCATCTCACTACTGCAGTTGCTTACCAGATCTAAATATAGTGTGACATGCCATACTTACTGACCCGGCCTATTTACCATAGTACTAGACTTGATGTTCACGGCTTTAGACAATAGATTTTACATGTGAATTGTACCTCATGCGATCGGTTCTGTAGTTGTTCTAATGACTTTTGATATGCACTTACTGTTGGTCGATTTGGATAAAAGCCTCTGCTAAATAAGTGTAAGCTCCTTTTTAGAAACAATCATTGTGCTACAGCTCATACATTCACTGTGACAGGCCCTCTGCGGCCCCCTGTCTGTAGACCTGGACTAGCAATTGTACTGATGCTGAAATTGAGCGCATGTAACATACCCGCTTACTTTCTCGAACCAAGGCAGTAGACAAGCCCACATATTCCAGAAATAGGTGACCCAACTCCTCCCACACTCCAGGACGCGCTGCACGCCGATATGACTGTTTATCACGCGCGACACGTGAGCGAGCAGCGCATGCTCAATAATCCAGGAAAACTCGTATTGTCTGGATGGACAATAACGAAATATGTTTTACCAGTGGGGGAATCTTCCTCGCCGAATCTAGTGTCTTTTAGCATGAGCAAATGCATTTAATTCAGACACATATTGTTTACTTAAAATTGTTACATAATATGTGTCTGGACTCAGCTACAACGTTGCCCTAATTTGTAAGTCACACTCACTGAAGTACAGAATCGAAGTGAAGGACACGTCCTGTGAAGTTCGAAGTAGCCACCTGTCTACGAAAACCCTAGAGGGGGAGAGGATTTACAGAACTGAAGCTTGAAATGTGAACTCTGAAGAACAGGAAAGAAAGAACAAACAGTAGATTCACGTTTGATCGCTACGCAGAAACAACAGGGAATGGGTCGCCTCTCCCGGCGCCGGTAAAATCATATAACACAACCTCAATCAAAATCTGGATGACGCGATACGGACCAGCTTTTACATCACCACTAGCGGGGTCACGCTGCACCTGTAGTGTGTCTATCATTTTAAATACACTTATTCTACAAATATTCAAATTCACATCAATACCACACCATCTTTGCAATATCCGCACATCAAAAATGGGTCTGTTGGATTAAAATCTGCAAACCTGTTAAAAGCATGTGGTTAACAGGTAGCTATCGAAGTTTATTTTAAGTGGAAAACTAGTGTAAAGAGACGCAGGGCCTGTTATATAACAGCAAGCACATGTGACAGGGTACCTTGCAAACTTCGTTCAGAGCAGCTGCAAGCCTGTGATCTGTACTACTACACCATACAGCAAGCAAACATGACTATATGCGCATTAAGTAAACTTAGGGGCAATGCAAAAGACGTATTTAAACCATTGCTAACGCTTCGATGGCCAACTTATAATGACGACTGACGAGCTAAATGCACGCTAGCAAGATAAGTGGAGTTTGCTAGTCAGCTACTTGCAAATAAAGTGGCTATACGGTTGCTTAGTAGGTGAAATAAGTTAATCGATACATTTAAATAAAAGCACCATAATGCCTGTTCACTAAGCAAAACATGCTAATAATAGATGGGCTAATAAACATACTAATAAACAGTCCCTAATAATAGGCTCTGGTGGTAAAAATGGCTAGCCTGGCTAAAAACCACAGCATTCTTAGATAGCCTAGCTACTGTTCTAAACTAGCTGGAGCAAAATGTAATCAGCCAGCGTTGAGGGGCACTATGATGCAGTTAGGAAGCAAAAAGGCAATGAGCACTCTAACGTTGGCCAACAACATAAATCTTTAGATGAAACCTGTTAATTTAACCTGCCAATTAAGTTAAGAAATTGCATAAATGTGTCGCACGTTAATCGTGACAATTGTAGCTTCAAAAGCTACGCAGCTCGGTAACGTAGCATGTCAACGGTGTGGGCAAAATACTTCCGCACAGAGCAAAACAAAAATGACCCAGATTGATCACAACATTCCGTGATGGGAAAACGTCCAACGTTAGACACAATAGAAAAATTTGTTCCGTTAAACGCAACATTTTAATCAATCAAGCAGTGTGCGCGCTAGGGATGCGGTCTATCGGTAAAACCATGTCCTGGCGCTAGACTGGCCCGCCAAATGAGCATCTATCCTGCCTGGAGGTTCGGCTTTTATCCGAGCAGAAGAAAGGATACTCTTTGTTCCTGAAGGCCTCTTTGGTGTGCTCGACGGTGTAGACTTCTTCCCCCGGGCCTGGCGGCTCGGTCAGCGGCTTAACGAGTGGGTACGGTTTCCGGCCCAGAAGCGGTGCCATCGTGAGATCGGCACGCGAGCGGTGTCACGACTTAGAACAAATACACCTCCTACTTGCTCGAAGCTCCACAAATATCCTTAATGTGTACTGTAGGCGCGTGCAGTACATATATCACAGCACTACGCACTTATCCAGGGCATCTAATGTAGTCAGTAGTTTGTCTGATCCTCGGTACAAATACGAAGCACACGGTTAGTCACATCGCCTCCCGTTAGCCGGAGATGGTGTCATAGTCCATACAGGAGCGCTCGCGAGTTGCGATTCCTCCAACTTGACAGTTAAACTCGCTAAGTCAACTCTCTCCTTGCGGTGAAAACTTCTTCGTTGTCGGGGATGTTGTCCTCCAGAATGTAGCACTTGCAGGAGACAGCTGATGTGCTCGACAAGGGGGACTGGCTGGGTGCGTTCTTCCAGTCTGGACTTGAATTTCCTGCAAGGAAAGTGTTCGTCCTTGGCGATGCGTACACAGAGATATCGCTCGGTAGTTTTGTACAGGCAATGAAAACAAACAAGGAGGCGAAAATCTGGTTGAAAAATGGCGGGAGTTACCACTCCGCCGGCAACATTCCATACAACCCCAAAACTCCGTTACCCCGGCAGCAAGTAGCGTCACTCGGATCTATCCCGCCCCCACCCTCCTTCCTATGACCGCCTGGCTGCGGCCCCCCTCACGACAGCATGTGTTTGGCGCTCAGACCCTTCCATCATATCTCATTGCTCGGTCGGTTCCGCCCATCTGTTTTTAGGGCGGTCCCCAGGAGGGTTTTGCTAAAGGTTGATATAACGGGTTAAACATCAGTAGGTGTCAATTCCTCCGTCATCCATTAAATAGTCATTGTCATGTCGGCTATCTATTTCATATTTACAAAGATTAAAGACACCCTTTCTCATCATATTTCTGTTTGTGCAGTTTAGCCAAATTTCCAACCTGGCTCCCTTCAATCTGACCACAGAATCCCATAACCCTTTCACTACTTTATCCTTCCCAACATCAGGGTTTTTAAATGCAGGTTTTCTTCTCTTTGAGAGCAAAGAGATGAGCGATCGAATTCTCTTAAAGCCTCCAACACGTAAAATACAGCAAGCCCCGAGAGGTCATGGAGAATTCCAGACAACAGCAGGCTTCAGTCCTGTAAGTCTGCCAGACTTTCACAGAAAGAACCTGGCCCTCCGGCTCTGGCTAAAGAGGAGTGCCTTATGGGTAACCTGATACTGAAACGCTGCAAAATAATCCAGAGGGATTCCAGAGGTTCTTGCTGAGCAAAGCTTTTGAGATCCACATGAGGATAGCACTGACTGAACTGGTACTGTTTATCGGATTCTGATCAGTTTCATTCAGTTAGCATGAATGCTACCATGTTCTCATTCATTGCATTAGTTATTTAGCCGGTTCTGAATGCTGAATGGTACCATAGCTGACGCTTTTATCCAAAGTCACTTACAGTTTATTAGACTAAGCAGGGGGCAATCCCTCCTGGAGCAGTGTGGGGTTAAGAGCCTTGCTCAAGGGCCCAACAGCTACATGGATCTTATCGTGGCTACACTGGGGCTTAAACCAGCAACCTTGTGGGTCCCAGTCATGTATTTTAGCCACTAGGCAACAGGCTCATTCCACAACTCCTGCTTGAGGAGAAAAATCAGAGAGGTCAATCCTGTCACGACTACCGCCTGTTAAAGCAGACTGAAGAAGAGCCGCAGGTTGAGAAATGTACACGAAGCCCAGTTATGTAATATGCTGATTAATCCTTGAGCGTTCTCATGACGCAAGCTGCTGTTGGCCATGGCAACCAAAAGACAGTAATTTGAGCCTAGCAACATGGCAAACTTCGCCCTTTGCTGGAAATTACTGAGAGGCTGAAAAGGTAAGGGCAGGAAGCTGCAACATCCTGCAGATCCAAAAAATGATTTAAAAAGGCATCAGTTGGCTTCTGTGAAGCAAAGGTTCCTTTTATGTTTTGAATAATGAAACGGGTCCTGCTGTGTCCTGTGTGCTTGTGTAGCAAGCCTATGGGACTGCAGAGAGAGACTGAAGGAGGATCTATGGCCAGTCTGGGGACAATCTGTGGGACAGGCTCAAGGTTCGAGTGAAAAAATGTAATGAGCTTTTATGGAATCACATTCCAGTCAAATAAATAATCTAGAAGCATGATTCTGTATGAATTTTCACAGTGATAGACAAAAAGCCCTCACTTAAAAGGAAATTCTAGACAGAGTGTTGGGATGGCTTGCGTGCCGTCCACCAATGTATGTGCTGGTTGGGCCCACAACCAACGGAGAGTTTGACATTTCTTCAGGACTTTGATCGCCACAGAAATAACAACAATGACCGCACTTTCTCAGTTCTTACCTTCAGCACCCACTGACCTAATGTAAACATACAAAACTTTATCAACGCTTCAACAATGTTTTTTCTGGAAAGCATTGTAAAAACTTGTTCACTAAAAAGGTTTTTTATTTAAAAAACCCTTAGACATCCCAATCAAATAAAACAATGGTGTTTCAAAAGTGTGCTCTTAATACCTGTCAGCCATGGTTAGGATAATAGGATCATTTAAGAACACCCAGATATGTGGATGCAATGGGAAACCAAACAGTTCTTTCACTTTAAAACATTTAAAGTAAAGCCGTTCCATAAATTATGAAAAAACAAATACTATTTTAAGAAAGAGTATAGTATAGCACATTCCATCATATGCAATAAAATATCACCAATAACACCAAAATTGTTAAATAACATAGAAGTTCTCAGTTCTCAGTTTTCAGTGTGGACACTCAAGGAAAACATTCACTGAAATGGTTTATCCTTGTGAGAAAAGCTATTTTAAAATTTCATGTAAAAAATGGTATATTTAAACTATGGTTTAAATGGTAACTATACTGGTCACAACTTTGAAAAAATGGAAAATAAATTGAGAAAAACACTTTCAGGCTGTCAAAATACAAGAGAAATAAGAAATCAATGATGTCTTTTAAATGGAAACAAAGGTTTGCATAAAAAAGAAATGAAACATCAATAAGAAAAATCAAAACAAAGAGCAGACTATTCAAGTGAAATATACAACACTGTACCTCAACCTCAATGAAATAACACAGTTGTACCTCAATGAATTGTGACTTAAGAAAAAAAAAAAAAAAACACACATTTTCAATCAGTTTATTGATTTGGCCCTACACTCCACCATTTTAGATTTAATCAAAGAATTCACATGTGCTTAAACTGCAGTTTTTATTTCAGGGTATTTCTATATACGTTTCACCATGTAGAAACTACAGACCTCATAGATCCCCATTTCAGGGCACCATGATGTGTGGGGCATATTAATGGAATGTAAATTAAAGTAGTCATGTTCAGTACTTTGTTGCATGCAAAGACTGCTTGAAGTCTGACCCATAGACATCACCAGGTGCTGAGTATCTTGCCTTGCCAGGCCTATACTTCAGCGATCTTCAGCTCCTGCTTGTTTTGGGGGCTTGTTGCTTCTCTTCAGCATATGAAAAGCATATTCAATTGGTTTCAGATTGGGTGAATGACTTGGCCAGTCAATAATTTTCTCATTTTCGGCTTTTAAAACTTCTTTTTTGCTTTAGCAGTGTGTTTGGGGTCATTGTCTTGCTGTAGGATGAAGTGCCGTTCAATGAGTTTTAAGGCATTTGCTTGAATTTGAGCAGATAAGATGCTTCTGTACACAGCAGTTCCATCATCAATGAAGATAAATGAGCCAGAACCTGTAGCAGCTTAGACGTGCCCAGGCCATAACACCTCTGTCACCAAGTTTCACAGATGAGCGGGTGCTTTGGATCCTGGACAGTTCCTTTTGGCCTCTACACTTTGCTCTTGAAATCACCCAGATACAAGTGAATGTTGGTCTTATCAGTCCACATGAGCCTTTTCCAGAACTCTGCAGAATCTGTACTTTAACCACAAGTGAATTATTTGATTACAAATCGAAAATTGTGGAGTAGAAAGACAAATAAATATAATGTCCCAAACATTATGGAGCTGACTAATATATATATGAAACCACAATTTTATTTGCTCCACTTGAAAGTCTGTTCCTAAAAAACATTATTATGGCTCAACACTGCAGAATACATCCACTGGGATTGTATTTTACAGAAGAATAGAATATAAACTGCTCAGTTAACAAAAAAATTGATTGATCCAAATTCATATTTGACTTGGCTGAAATAACCTTTTTTTTTTAAAGACAACACTGGGCATGATTGTTTATCATGGACTTATAAAAAATGTCTTTCAGCTCCAGAAGGTCAATGGCAAATGGCATTACAGGACATACTGTACATGCAATACAAACCCAACATTTAAAGCTATAGTTTAAATATACTTTTAAACAGTCATTTCCAGTGACAGAAATGTAAAAGGCAAGCATGTGCCTGACATTTTTTGTATACCATGCTAAGTTTAGAATGCATCCCAAATAAAATGTGGTTCACACAGCTAACAATTGTTATCCTGTGGATGTAATATCGTGACCAAAGGTTTTGGCTGCAACTAAAAAATTTTTTTTTTTTTAAATGCAGTCAAACAATACTTCCAAAAATACTTCAATACTGAGGCGTGTGGTCCTTGGTGTGTGGTGTGCAGCCGCAGCGAGTTAGGCTGCACACTGCGGTGCACTCTGCCGGCTGAGTGAAGTGCATTGTGGGCTAGCTGGGGGAGGTCTGGTCAGTACACACTCGCTTCAGCGGTGGCACTCCATCATCCTCCTCCTGAAACGCAGATAAAATAATCATCTCATGAAAAGAGGCAAAACGTTCACTTGAAATACCAAGAAATAACTCGATCTTAACAAGCATTTTAGTCTTACATAAGTCTTCTCATTTCTGTTACTTTTCACAAAGATATTGCCAATGAGGTGAGACAGTCTTACTAATTTCAAGATTTACTAATGGGGTGAGATAATTTCACTTATTGTGAACCGAACAGTAACTTAAAACAGGCTAATGTGTCCTACTTCAGAGAAGAAGTAGAAAATATTAAGACCAAGGCTTTTCAAGAGAGGCTTGATACGGCTCCAGAGACTATTTCGCTTTTAGGAAAACTAAGCAGTAGTTACAGTTTAGTGGTAGGAAAAGGTGAGCGTTGCTGGGCTGAATGACCTGTTCTTGCCATTATGTTATGCTAAGAAAAAAATGACAAGACGGAAACACTTTCAGTGTTCCTGAGGGGACATTAGAATAGCAGCAGAGAGGTTTAACCTGGTCAGCGAGGGACAGCATGTCCTCTTTAGTCAGTGTAGGAGGCTCGTCAGCGTCGGCAGAGATCGGCATCGATGTCTCCGAGTCTGAAAAGAAAAAACACCATAGGATTAAATCTAACTTGTTTGTAGTTTTCTTGTTATATTAATATCTTATATTTGCACATAGACCACTTTATGAAAAACTAAAAACATCCAGTGAGCAGCAGTTCTGCAGACAGACCTTGTTGATGAGAGGTCAGAGGAAAAGGGCCAGACTGGTCAAAGCTGACAGAAAGGTGACAGTAACGCAAATAACCACACATTACATGATGCAGAAGAGCATCTCTGAACACACAATGCATCAAACCTCTAAGTGGATAGGCAACAGCAGCAAAAGACTTAATAAATAATAAGTCTAATAAATACCTAAGAAAGTGCTCACTGAGTGTATATGCAGTTTGTACATATATACAATACTTTGGGTTTGTATTTTATTTATGTATCTTATATATTTTGGATCTCTGCTTACTGTATCAGTAACAATGCAAGGGGTCTTGTCATGCTGGTGTAATGATACGATACTTATCTTACTGGGTTCTTATCAAAGAATGTTATGATTCTGGGCCCTGGTGCAGTGTGATGTTCTTACCTGGTAAGCTCTCCTGGCCCAGCGTGGTGTTCTTACCCAGTAAGCTCTGATTTTGGGCCCTGGTGTGGTGTTCTTACCCGGTAAGCTGTGATTTTGGCCCCCGGCACAGTGTCCTTACCCGGTAAGCTCTCCTGGCCCAGCGTGGGGGGCTGGGAGTCATCGGTGCGGAAGTCTGAGATGTGGGCGGGGCTCACGGGTTCGCTGGGCTGGGGGCTGGAGCTGCTGCTGTCGTCAGCTTTGGCCTGGTAGGCGTCCGACAGGGAGCTCTGGTTACTGGTCTCATCTGTGACAAAAACAACAGCCGTGAAGACAGGGAGCTCTGGTTATTAGTCTCATCTGTGACAAAAACAACAGCCGTGAAGGCAGGGAGCTCTGGTTACTGGTCTCATCTGTGACAAAACAACAGCCGTTAAGCAGGGCAGCCATGTTGACCATGAAGTGTGCCGGTTAGGAAATTTTGTGTTAGAGTTCGGAGGCTGCTGGTTCAGTTCCCAGGTCAATAGGGGCACTACCCGAAGAGGTATTCATGAGATTACTCAAATGACCTTTGTGAGGAGTCTGTTATTGTACATTTACATTTTACATTCAATCATTTAGCAGATGGTTTTAGCCAGAGTGAATTCAAGTTTATATATATTATTTAACACAATACATTTAGACTGCTGGATATTTTACTGAAGAATTTCAGGTCAAGCAACTTGGTCAATGATATAACAGTTGCTTGACCTGAATTTCGTCAGTAAGTGTAAATGGGTGGTATGTTAAAAATATCTTTAAGCTTTGTAAATCTCTCTGGATAAACAGTCTGCTAAATGCTTGAATGTAAAATGTAAATGTACAAAAACAGAATCCTCACAAAATTCACTTGATCATTATTCGCATTAATACCAAATAACGTTAAATTAAGAGGAGGTTGTTAAATTGTGGGTTGTGGGTGGAGGGGGTGGTTGAATGGATGCGTTTTCCTACCCTGGAAGTCCAGCAGGACTGAACGGGCTTTTTCTGAGACCTTGTTTGCAGAAAAGTTCTTCAGCTGTCTCGGTCCACCCACAGCAACTTTGCTCCTGTCTTTCTGTAGATGGAACAGAGGGAGGAAAACAGAGTCTGGCTCTCTGAAGATCTAACTGAAATCCATCTATGCCACATTTGTATCACAAACATTTTCCACAAATACATTTTTCAATCTCAATCAAATCCACAAACCTGTTTTTCCACCTCCCTTTTGGGCCAATGATAAGAAGTTGTTCTGTTTATTATGATTTAGATTAATTAAAATGTCTACTCAAGTCCTTTTGAATGTGATTACACATGAATAACACATTAAAGTTAATGTGTTATTATAGAAGGAAGCAAAATAGCATTCTATTTATTTATAAAGCCTTGCTAGGCAAACTTGCTCTCAACCTCACCAGGCTTCTCTCCAGATCTCAAGATTGGATTACGTTAGAGGCACCCACAGCTAGAACAATTGTGGGCAATACCGCTTTTAGCACATTTTCACCTTATATGTGGAATACATGTCAGGATATACTGAAGTTAGATTGCCTTACCCCGATTGAGTTCTTCAAGAAATTAGTGATGGATATGACACTAAAAGAGGCTGAATGTACCTGCCTATAGTGATAAATTAGGACAATCAGATCACTATTCCCTGTCTTATGTCCTTTTTATTCATTCATTCACTATCCTAACCCGCTTATCCTGAACAGGTTTGCAGGGGGGCTGGAGCCTATCCCAGCATACATTGGGCGAAAGGCAGGAATACACCCTGGACAGGTCGCCAGTCCATCGCAGGGCACACACACCATTCACTCACACACTCACACCTATGGGCAATTTAGACTCTCCAATCAGCCTAACCTGCATGTCTTTGGACTGTGGGAGGAAACCGGAGTACCCGGAGGAAACCCACGCAGACATGGGGAGAACATGCAAACTCCGCACAGAGAGGCCCCGGCCAACGGGGATTCGAACCCAGGACCTCCTTGCTGTGAGGCGGCAGTGCTACCCACTGCACCATCCGTGCCGCCTGTCCTTTTTTAAATTTTTTAATTGATTTAATTATTTTATCCCTATATTTCGTGTGGTGTATGTGAATTTCTAGGATCTAAACTGAAAATTCAGTTTTTATAAAACTGTCATTGTAAATGTTTTATTGTAATCAGGGCTCCCCTGAAAAAGAGACCTTGGTCTCAGTGGAACTTCCCTGCAATAAAGGTTTCTATCTATCTATCTAAAGTATATGTAATCCAACATCACTGGCAGATGGTGTATTTGAACAACATATCTCCTACCTCTTTGATGTCTACCACTGGCACCCACTTAAATATCCGCAGAGATGTGTCTCCCACGGTAACCCACTTCTTCTCCCTGAAAAGAGAGAGAACATTTTCTTCCTGGGGTAATTGGCAATGGTCACATGCTACCTGGGAACATCCAGGGGATAAAATATTTATGAAACCATACCTGCTTCAGTTGCATCAATTATGGCTTACTGGTATGAGAAAATAGATATTAAAAGTCCACACAAGTGTGGTTGGCTGAGACTGTGAATGTGTATAAAAAAGATTAATAGTTTGTTTCCTGCATATTTTCAATGCAACCTTATTTGTGATCAATACTATGATACCAAGCAAGTAAATATTTGTAATGGGGCCTATTCGACCATCAAGAAATCTTGCAGGGTCATTTGCCAATTGTCTCTTGTAGTAACAGATGAGCATGATACAGTAGTTCTTAGCTAGTCATTGGCTATCTAACAATAAGCCTCTGAAGTGACCCGCCATAATGTCAGCGAAATATTTTCGGTAGTAGCCTAGTAGTTCTTCAAAACAATTGACAGATGAACACGCCTTTGCTTCACGGAACCCAAATCAGCTTTTCACAGTCCTTCTTTAGGAACAGCCCCTTACCAACAAAGGACCGATTGATTGGACGGCCAGCTGAACCCTTCGCCAATTGGCTAGAGCTTCTGTCATTCTGTCTTTCTGTACCAGTGCCACATGAAAGTTTATGTTTCAGAAATGTTCATTATGATTGAACAAATTACACACCCGTTTTCACTTACCATCTGCGGACCCTCTCAATGGCTGCCATGACTTTCTTGATGTCATCTTTAGCGCGGCTGCGAGTCTCGGCTCGAACAGAGCGTCCAGACATTTTAAAGCTTGATATGAAGTTTCGGTACTTCTTTCTCGCCTTCTTTTCCTGCTCCTTCCCCGACCTCGGTCACAATATTTGCGCTCATAATCTCGCGAGACTTATTTTTTTCCTGTCCGAGATAACGCCCTTACAGTATTTCCATTTGACGATTTCAGCGGTTATTACTAGTCAGATAATATGGTTTTATGAAGACGACATGTTTTATTTCAGTACACCCGACATTTTCGATAACAACGTTTTCTGCTAATGTTATTTTGTTCTACTGGATAACACATTATTCAAATGTATGCATAATGGACAAATATTCTTCAATGAGCTGTTGAGTTCAGTTCATGAAGTTAATAAAAAAATAAAAACAATAGCAACGAGCTATTAAATAATTAAAAAATAATTATTCTCCATATTTGGAACTGCAATCATTTAACTTGATTAGGAATTGTAGAATTTCTAACAGGCACATATTTGACATTAAACATACTGTAGCTATAGACTAGTTGTTTAACCAAACAGGTTATATTCGCTCTGGTAAGCTGGTAAACTAACCTTAAGTTATGGCCATTTTCTGTACCGTTCATGTAGTTTATTTATGAAAACTCATTAGTAGGATAATATTCATAAATTATATATAATAGTACAAATATATCATAGTTAAACCCAGCAAACAAATTACATTGAGTGGAAAGTATATATTCATATTACTATATTACTGAGAGCGCGGGCGTCATTTTCCCCAAGGCCTGTGTGTAATGCTTACTTGAACTGATCTGAAAGGCAGCTAATTTACATGAAATCATTATTTTTCTGTGAGGCGAAAACGGTGAGAATTCATAAACGTTAACCGATGTGTCGTGAGTGAAGTTATGTTTGCAGCAGTCCGTAAAGCAATATAATGGATTGCGCTGGCATGCCATGCGTTATCGTGGTTTCTATAGGTTGCCAACAGCAAGTACTGTATCATTAAACCCCAAGACGTTAATTGAGTAGAAGTACATCCAAATTAATGCACTATGGCGTTATATTTAAAAGCTGCGGAGATACTCGACAAAGTGGAGCGCAAGGAAGGTGCTGTTAAGACCTTGGTGTACGACAGTAAATTTCAGGTGAGATGATCAGAGTGTTCATTATACTTCCTAGCAATAACGTTACCTGTAAAATCAAATGGTCGCAGTGTGATGTAGTGTTAAACAGGGGAACTAAACACAAAAACACGGTTCTGTCATATTAATTTTTGACCAGGAAGTATAGAAAACAACAACATTTAACCATACTTCTGGAGGAAACCGTAGCTATTAGCTGTCCAACGTAATAACGGTTCGTTTTGATGTTTTCTTCGCAGAACATCAAGCAGCTCTTTGCCTTGGTCTGCGAGGCTCAGAAATACTCCGCCGTGCTTCAAGACATCATCACCGCGACCAAACTGCTCAAGCACACCAGACTTAAAATGAACTTGGCCAAAGTAACTTTTAATACCTTTCATGTCTTTATCTAACATTGCATGCCTCAAATTAAGTGCATTTGCGTTGTCACCGCGGTGCGTGCGTAAGCGTCCGTCTTCCTTCGGTCCGTTTCCAGGTTCTGGTGTACGACCTGCTGATCGGACAGGGGCTGAAGTGCGGAGGGAGCTGGAAGGCGATGATGATGAAGCACCGCTCACGGTTGCAGTCTGAGCTTGCCCGTATGAAAGTTCGGAAGAAGGTCAGCCGCAACCAGGACCTGCTGCCCCCGAGCAGCCGACAGAGCGAGGGTACGCTGCTCCCGAGTGCCATAACGACTTGCGTGGGCACTGACAACTGGGGATCCAGAACTCAGGGCTCTAGTCTCGAGTGCTCCCATTTTACTAGTATAGTACCCTGCTGAAGAAAACAGCTCAAGCTCGGTTTTGAAACGGCTGGTAGCTGGTTGACCAATTCAGACCAGCTCAAGCTGTGCTTCCAGTACTAGCTGGTTGACCAGCTCATACCCAGCTAGACCAGCTTTGTGAGCAGCTCATTCCCAGCCTGATCAGCTCAATTTTCAAGCTGGCATAGCTGGAGTTTACAGCAGGGTACTACAAACAATTGATGTGAGCGAACTAGAAGAGTAATGTAGGAACATGTCTACTAATTGGGATGTATTGGCACACTCTTACAACATACAGTTTCGAGTGCATTTGTTCCTTGGAAAATGTTATTGTAGAGCCCTGCTACTTCTGTAGATTCACAGAGATCGTAAAAACTCCAGATGATTGCTGTATATCTGATTGTATGATTTGAATTGGTCTGTTCCACAGGCAGTCAGCTGCCACGCTACGTGCGTGTAAACACACTGAAGACCACTGTGGAGGATGCCATAGACTACCTGAAGAGAGAAGGATTCATGTATCATGGGCAAGCTGGCAGGTAAGCCTTGAACATCTACAGATTCAACTTTGTGGCAAAGTCTGCAGCAGATGTTATTGGTGTCCTTATCATAGGGGCTAACTTACATGACTGGGATCTGGAAGGTTGGTGGTTCAAGCCCCAGTGTAGCCATAATAAGATCCATGCAGTTGTTGGGCCCTTGAGCAAGGCCCCTATCCCCACATTGCTCCATGGGGGATTGTCCCCTGCTTAGTCTAATGAACTGTAAGTCACATTGGATAAAAGCATCAGCTAAATAACTACATTAATAATTATCATGACTGGGTTAGTCTGCATAAGAATGGTCACTGTTTTTGCCTCTGCAGGATGGAGGATCTGAAGACGTTGTGTGGCAAAACGTTTATCAGAGACCTGCACCTCCCCGAGCTCCTCGTGTTCCCACCCAAAATAGACTTCCATGATCACTTCCTGTACCAAGCTGGACACATTATCCTGCAAGACAAGGTGTGAATCTGTGCGCACTCCCAAAATGAATGCGCTTCGTTAGAGTGAAAACCAACAGGATGGTCGATCTCCAGGAACAGTGTTGGGCAGCCCTGCTCTAGCTGTTAAATGAGGTGTGCTGTGTTAGGGTTGGAGTGAGAACATACAGGACAGTAGATCTCCAGGAACAGGGTTGGGCAGCCCTGCTCTTGCTGTTGAATGAGGTGTGCTGTGTTAGGGTTGGAGTGAAAACCAACAGGATGGTAGATCTGCAGTTACAGGGTTGGGTACCCTATGTCCTTATAGCGAAGGTACATGATTGGGACCCAGAAGGTTGGTGGTTCAAGCCCTGGTGTAGCAATGATAAGATCCACACAGCTGTTGGGCCCTTGGGCAAGGGCCTTAACCCCACAATGCTGCTTAGTGTAGTTAACCGTAAGCCATCTTGGATAAAAGCTTCAACTAAATGACTAATGTAATGTGATGTGATGGGAAGTTTTAGTCTCACCTCTCTGGTTGGTGCCTTGCATGGCCGTTGGTGTGCGAGTGTGTGTGAATGGGTGAAGGAGAAGCATGAATTGTACAGCGCTTTGGATAAAGGCGCTATATAAATGCAGAAATTTCACATTTCATTTCTCTGTTCCTTTCCTCGGTTGCTGCAGGCCAGCTGTCTCCCTGCATACCTCCTGAACCCCCCTGTTGGGGCGCAGGTTCTGGATGCCTGCGCCGCCCCCGGCAACAAGACCAGCCACCTGGCTGCCATCATGCGTAACAAGGGGTATGGGGCACGGTTATATTCAACTCACTGCTGGGTCATACAGGGATTGGAATTAACCTACAGCTGGGTCAAACAGGGCATGGAATTAACCCACAGCTGGGTCATACAGGGCATGGAATTAACCTACAGCTGGGTCATACAGGGCATGGAATTAACCCACAGCAGGGTCATACAGGGCATTAAACTTTTCATCCACTGGCCAGAGTGGCCTGTGGTTTCTAAAAAAAAATCACCTTTTAAAATATAACAGTGCCCCTTCAGTGAACATCACCCCCCTACCTTGTCTTACCAAACAGGAAGTTGTTAGCATTTGACCTGGATGCGAAACGCCTGGCCACCATGAGCACGCTCCTGCTCCGGGCTGGGGTCACATGTCAGCAGCTAGCCAATCAGGACTTCCTGAAGGTGGACCCGGAGAGTGCAGAGTACAGCGGGGTGGAGTACGTCCTGCTCGACCCCTCCTGCAGCGGCTCAGGTAGGGGAGCAGGGCCTAGTTGCTAAGGTACATGACTGGGAGCCAGAAGGTTGGTGCTTCAAGCACCGGTGTAGCCACGATAAGATCTGCACTGCTGGTGTGCCCTTGAGCACAACCTCTAATCAAATGTAAATCGCTTTGAATAAGTGTCAAATCATTTATAATCATTTTTTATTATTTATTAGGATGTGGGATTAAAGAATGACTGTGAAACTTGGGTGTGCTAGAATGCTGTGTATGACTGCGTGCCCCCAGAAATGGTGTGTGCGCGCTCCTCATGAATGATGTGGTGTGTCTGTGTGTGTGTATCCCTCAGACATGGTGTGTAACAGTGTGTGTTCTGCGCTCCTCAGGAATTGTGTGTGTGTGTGTGTGTGTGTGTGTGTGTGTGTGTGTGTGTGTGTCGTGTGTGTGTGTGGGGCTCTCCCCCTTAGGCATGGTGTGTTTTCTGCGCTCCTCAGGCATGGTGTGTAACAGTGTGTTCTCCTCAGGCGTGGTGTTTAACAGTTTGTGTGTTCTCCTCAGGCATGGTGTGTAACAGTGTGTGTGTTCTCCTCTGGCATGGTGTGTAACAGTGTGTGTTCTCCTCAGGCATGGTGTGTAACAGTGTCAGGCGTGGGGTGTAACAGTGTGTGTTCTCCTCAGGCATGGTGTGCCTGCAGGATGGCTCCTCTGAGCCCCTGGATGCGGGGCGTCTCCAGGCCCTGGCTGGGTTCCAGCTGCGCTGCCTGAACCACGCCCTGCGCTTCCCCAAGCTCCGCCGCCTGGTCTACTCCACCTGCTCCATACACACGCAGGAGAACGAGGAGGTGTTGTCTGCCTGCCTGAAGGAGAACCGGAGATTCAGGCGAGTCAGCGTGGTCTACTTGACCTGCTAGTGAATTGGTGACTATCAGCCCTGGGTGAAATTTGTAATCGCTTTGGATTGAAGTATTTTTCTCCACTTTACTGAGCTTGTCTGGTGTATTGGAACCGATGAAATACTGCAAAACTTCTGTAACTTGGCTGAGGTTGGCTCAATTGCACCAGGCAAGATCAATCAACCACAGAAGGAAATTACTTGAGTCCAAAACAATGACCCCAGGTCTGGAGAACACCATACAATGGCAGTTAAAACAGTCATGGAAGAGTCAGTTAATCACCGTGATACGAGTGGGAATCCTACAAGATGGTCAGAATGATCCTCGTTCCTGACTGCTCCTCTCTCCCCGTCTCCCTCCCCAGGCTGGTTCCCCTCCTGCCCTCCTGGCCCGAGCGTGGGCTCGCTCCCCTGCCCCAGTGCCTGCGGGCCAGCCCTGCCTCCACCCTCACCCACGGCTTCTTTGTGGCTGTCCTGGAGCGCCGTGCCGAGGGGGAGGAGGAGGAAGAAGAGGAGGGTCCAGAAATGCCCTCGCCAAACAGGCAAGTGACTTTTACTGACCGTACAGCTGAGAGCATCAGCCCTGGGGCCGGTTCCACAAAGCAGGATTACCGAGTTCACCGGATAACTGCACTGAGTGAAACCCTCAAAGCACGATTACGGAGTTAGCTGGATAACTGCACTGAGTAAAACCCTCAAAGCACGATTACGGAGTTAGCTGAATAACTGCATTCAGTAAAATCCCAAACCCAGCCAAATCCAGAACATGGACTGAAGCTAAAAGAGCTGCTCTGGATTTTACTTTGTGCAGTGATCCTGCTTCATGGTCTCAGACACAAGGGGAGGCTGCTTATTAAGACTTTCCTAAAATCAGAAGCCAATTCAGACCCAACAAATCATTTTAAATGAGTGAAATCACATTGATCGTTTAAATTCTGAGAAATCAAAAAAAAAAAAAGGCAGATTAGTCATACTTGACCTGAGGCTCATGTTACCTTAAGTTTAAGAGCCCGAAAGGTGAGGTTTGGTAATTCCTAACCTGATTGGTCACTGTCCTTCACAGCCCTCCAATCAGCGCGGAGCCCCAAGTCACCAGTGATGATGAGGTACAGGAGCCCGTCGCCATGGAGACACAGCCAGAGACGCCGATGGCCAAGAGGAAGAGGAAGAACAAGAGGAAGAGGAAGAACAAGGCCGTAAGCTGAGGGCAGCGCGGCGGTACCGTCAGTACCGGAGGACAGCCTGAATGCCGCCACGGCGGGAGAGACGAGAGCGGTGCAGCCAAACGCCTCAAACCGGGACGTAGCGGGGACTTTTATTGAGACCTTTAAACCCCAGAGTGGGTGGGCACGTTGTTACGCTGCCAAACATCCAAACTGTTCCAGTCCAACAGGAATCATCATCTGTGGAAACACACCAGCTTAGATTGTCTTGGACTTTACCAGGTCTGTATTCACGAGTTCAGTGGGTCTGCATTTCTGCAATAGAAATCAAACTTAATTAAATCTGTGTGTGTGTGAAGTCATTTCTGATGCAAAGTAAATAGCGTGGCTAATATGCGCACGTGGGCCACCTGCACGACGGTTTATAATCTGAAATGGAGCCACGTTGAATGCCAGATCGTTGAATGTTTTAGAGTGAAGTACTCTGCAGAAACACAGATGACCTTTCAACTTCCCCTGAGGGTTGTCAGACCCCCCTCTCATACCTAAATCCGTCATTTCCATGGCGGTGCGCTTCCACAAGGCCCTCCAATCAGAGCACACCGCTGAGGAATGACCCCGCCCCTCCTTACCGAGACAGACCTCCCAGCACCAACATTCTTCCGCATGAAAACCCCCACACACACCCCGTATACTCTTCCACATAAAAACCCCACACACACCCCGTACTCTTCCGCATAAAAACCCCACACACACCCCGTACTCTTCCGCATAAAAACCCCACACACACCCTGTACTCTTCCGCATAAAAACCCCACACACACCCCGCACTCTTCCGCATAAAAACCCCCACACACCCCGTACTCTTCCGCATAAAAACCCCCCACACCCCGTACTCTTCTGCATAAAAACCCCCCACACACCCTGCACTCTTCCGCATAAAAACCCCCCACACACCCTGCACTCTTCCACATAAAAACCCCCACACCCCAAACTCTTCCGCATAAAAACCCCACACACCACGTACTCTTCCGCATAAAAACCCCACACACCCCGTACTCTTCCGCATAAAAACCCCACACACCCCGTACTCTTCCGCATAAAAACCCCACACACCCCGTACTCTTCTGCATAAAAACCCCACACACACCCCGTACTCTTCTGCATAAAAACCCCACACAGACCCCGTACTCTTCCAAATTAAAAGTAGCTACATCGCAGTCAGATCAGACAGTTTTCCTTCTTTATTACACCTTCTGCAGCTAAGTAAAGAAAAATTCCAAAAGAGAACAATCATTTTGGAAAAGTTAAAACAAAAAACAAAAACAATAAAACAAAGCTATCTTTTTGTAAACATATTTGCCTCAGGGAGCCGGGCTTGAAGGAATTGAAAATAGCAAACTGCTTTAATACAAAAATATAGCTGTGATTCATCAGCTGATTTAAATAATTTCAATATCTGTTGCCTGCATTTAGCCAATCATCCGCTTGCGCATCATTCACACGATCCAATCAGCTGCTCGTCCAGCTTCTCAAACACAAGCTGGGGCACATTTTCAACCACAAACATCGTCAACACCAACAACACTTATCACCATCGTTTAAAGAGTATTTACAAAAACACTGTGTCTAAATATCAACTAAGTCATTCTCTACTACATGTCGGCAAAGGGGAAAAAAAATAAAAAGTTAAAATTTCTCACTAAAAAGAAATTTTGTTTTTATCTTACAAACGGTCATCTCTCCAACAATACTCCAGCTCATGGCTGACTTGAGTTGTTTTAACTCGCTGCAGAATACAATTTAACCATGCATCCAAAAAACATTCTTTAAGAAGTTTTAACATTAAATAGAAAGAAAAAAAAAAAAAAGAAACGTAACCAAAGCACAAATTAAAAATTCACTCTCAAGTCGGATTCATCCCCGCCCAGAATTGCAGAGCCCCACCCCTGACCCTGACCCTGCCCCGGCAGGAGATCCACGCGTCCGGCACTACCAACGCGCCGCCAATCGCCCAGCAGTTCCTCCAAACCAGACTCTCTGAGGCACACGAAAAACAAACAAAAAATCAAACACCACTTCCTTATAGAGTAGTACTGGATTAGGGAGGGGGAGCGGAGTGACAGTCAGAAGATGGGTACATATGACGGGGCCTTCGCTCATACCGTCTGGGGGAAACGGTGTTCAGTCCAGTGCAGTGCACATTGCTGTCCACAGGGTGGCAGCACTGAGCAGAAGACGCTAAAATGCTTGCAGATGTCTATGGGGAGGCGAGCAGAGCGGATGACAGCGAAGCCATTAGCGGTAGCACACACTTTAGCAGCGAGGGGGGGGGGGGCAGAAAGAGGTAGTCTAGAAGAGCAAAGCAGCAGACTAGGATCGGAGAACAGGGGTGGGTGGGGGGTTTGTGCGCGCGTGTGTGCGTGTGCGTGTACGCATGTTTGGGGGGGGGTTAGTCCAGGATCATGCTGCCTCTACGGAGAGTTTGGAGAGGGTGTTTCAGTTTTAGGCTGCGTATTCGCATTTCATCTGTTCCAAATGAGTGTAGAATGGCCTCTGCTTTCGGGAACGTTATCGTGACTCAATAAAGGGATCTGCAGAGCATCTGAAGAGACAGTTTTGCATCTGTGCCCAGCAGAGGGCACTGGAGAGGGAGTCAGGAACAGCACCTGGGGAATAGAGGCTTACCATAGCTGTACCTCATCCGTGCACTGCTACCTGCAGTCTGAATCTCTACAAATAAAAACTCTACCACTTAACTACGGCTATCATACTGTCCACAAACTGTTAATCTAACACTTCACAACACTCCACCCAAATGCCGTCTGCTCACCGTCAGAGAACACAGGTCAAAACACGCAAAGGCTACCTTTCCAAAACAGAAAAATAAAACACACTTTTTCCGAAGTAAGCACACAGAGTCTGCTATTCTTTGGAAAACAAGAGTTTTAATGGAAATTACCTGCTGAAAGTATCACTCCAGAATCAGGCTTGTGACATACCTTGCATTATTTACACAACAATCGAAAGATTTATAAACGTAAAAACTTAAACATTCCCATTCAGTAAGTGATGCATGAATTATACACCGAGTGCAAAAGCTTTTCTTACTTCTATAAATGTTCCTATTCCTGATCTTCTCCGCAGAAAAACCACGGCCAAAGAAATACCAAGAAGTGAACGGCAACAGAACCGCCTCAGACGGTTTCCTCCACAACACTCCCAGAATACTCAGCCGCATTACACAGAAAACCAGACCAGAGTAACACGGTTTACACAACACTACCCTCCTGTCCACACTGCCAGTGAGATGAACACCCTCGCCAACCCTCCCAAAACGTACAATACAGCTGTGGTAAGCACTAGGTGTGCAGTAGTGTGTGCCCAGGTGGGGGAATGCAGCTGGCTGAAGGCGACTGCGATGGTTTGGGGACTTGATGAAGGAGGAGGGGAGAGGGGTGTAGGGCAGCACAGGACAGGGAGCAGGTTAGATTTGTACAAAGTTTTGAGTCCAGGTTTGAAGTTTTTTTTTTTTTTTTCATTTTGTTCAAGTAACCTTGTACTGTTGTAGCCTGAAGCCCCCAACACCCGACACCCAACCCCCCCAGTCCCCCAGTGTCTGGAGCCAGCACGGGACCCACAGAGGTGACGGGGGAGGGGTGGGGGGGGGCTTCTCCGTCCAGGCGGGGCGGGGCGGGGCAGAGGCGGGGGCGGGGGCAGGTAAGGGGGCAGTCTTCAGCAGCAGTTCAGCGCACCCCGCCCCTCCTCCTCCAGGGTTTTCCCTGGCCTCTAGGCCCACAGGGGGTGGAGGCGGCTCTCTCTCCCCCAGCCACGGCTACTTCTTCCTGGGGTGCTGTCTGCGGGCCTGCAGCCTCTGCCTCGCAGAGGGCTTGGATCCGGAGCCGATGGAGAAGGAGGGAGTCGGGGAGGCCCCTGGAACAGAAGCCAAATGAAATATTCACATTAACATATACCCAGACCACACCAAACACGCACCAGCTGGTGTACAGAGACACTGTCCAATAAAATCACAGTTTATTCAGACAGGTGTAAGCTGGTGTAGACAGCTTACCGAATGCTGCGGGAGAGAAGCTGGGGCTTCCAAAGGGGATGGGGGCTCCAGTGTTCTGGCCAAAAGCGGGGGTGGACGTCCCTGTGGGGGAGACAGACAGTGAGCACCTAAAACTCCAATTTCACCCCAAACCAGACAACCTTCTCCCTTCAGGTTCAGTTTGTGAAGAACAGTGGCCCTTGGAGGCCATGAGTTTACCCATCCATTATTCAACCCGTTTATTCCTGGTCAGGGTTGTGGGCGTGCTGGAGCCTATCCCAACATGCATTGGGAACACTTTGGACTGTGGGAGGAAACCGGAGTACCCAGAGGAAACCCACACAGACACGGGGAGAACATGCTTTCAGAGAGGCCCCACAATAGGGGCTGAAAGACAACAGAACTGGTGAGTTCAACCAAGACTCAAGGTAAAATAAGCCCAGCGTAAAATAAGTCTTACTACAGAGAAAGACAAGGACAAATTATCTCCCAAGGATGAAAATCAGGTCTGGAGAGAGGAATAGGACTCCAGTGAGATGTTAGGGGTGTGGGGGTGTGGGGGAGAGTGGGTGAGTGACAGTGAGTGACTCACCGAAGGCTGGCTTGCTGTCTGTAGCGTTGTTGGCTCCCCCGAAGGCGAAGTTCTGGGGGAGGCCAGGGGGGTTGGCCGGGGCGGGGGTGCCAAACGCACTGCCTGCCACTGCTGCCCCGAAGTTAAAGCCCCCCGAGGCAGGCTGCAGGGGGGGGGCCTGGGAGGGTGCGGGGGCACTGGGCTGGCAGGCCGGGGCCCCCCCGAAGGAGAAGGTGGGGGCCGGGGCGGGGAGAGGGGCAGCGCTCTGGGTGCTGGAGCCGAACGCAAAACCCGCCGTGGCCGCGCCAAAGGCCGGCTGGCTGGGCGTGCCGAAGGAGGGGGCAGATGTTGTGGCGGCCCCCCCAAAGCTGAAGGGTGTGGCCCCAGTCCCAGCCCCCGTCCCGCTCGCCCCGAAACCAAAGGGCTTGGCCGCGGCCGGCACCGCCGGTGGGGGTGCGGAGGGGAAAGCCGCAGGTCCGTCGAAGGCGGGCTTCCCAAAGGTGAACGCCGGCTGGCTTGTGGGGGCTGGGGTGGGGCCTGTCGCCGTGGAAACGGGTGCGGCGAATCCCCCGAAAGTGCTGGCGGGGGCAGCGGTCTGGCCGGTGGGGGCGCCAAAGCTGAACGTCGCCTGGGCGGCGGGAGGGGGGGCCGCTGTGGTGGCTGTAGCCCCACCAAACTGGAAGGGGGACGGGGCAGCAGTGGTGGAGGTGGGGTTGAGGGTGGGTGCTGTTGTAGCGGCGGGCGTGGCCCCAAACTGGAAAGAGCTCCCGTTGGAGGCGGGGGTGGGGGCAGGTGCGGGGGCAGAAACAGAGGGGGCAGGGGCTGCGTTCCAGCTCGCGAACAGCGACTTGGCGGGCGTCTGTAAGGTGGGTTCAGAGGTCGCGGTGGACTGGCCGAATATGGAGCCACTCTGGGATGAAGCGGGAGCAGCCGGGGTGGCGTTCGGGGGCTGGCCGAATGAGCTGCTGCTGCCTGTCGCACTCCCGAAAATGGGTGTGAAGGTGGGCAGAGCCGGCGTGCCGGCAGTGGTGGTGGTGGTAGGGGGCGCTGCTCCTGACGCCGCCCCGAAAACGGCCCCGAAAGCCGAGGGCCGAGGATTAGCCGTAACGCTAGTGGTTTCTGTGGCGGTGGTCGCTGAAGAGGAAGAGGAGGGGGCCTTCACCACACTGGACAGGCTGAACGTGGTGGGCAGCACAGAGGCAGATGACTGTGCGACCTGGGGCAAGACCTGGGTGAAGGCAGAAGTTGACACTGAACTCGGGAGCTGGATGGTAGGGGCCACAGCTGCGGAGGACTGTGCTGGAGTCAGGCTAGACTGCACCAAGGTCAGGCTAGGCTGCGCGGGAATCAGGCTAGGCTGTGTCAGGTTCAGGCTAGGCTGTGTCGGGATCAGGCTAGGTGGTGCCGGAGTCAGGCTAGGTTCCAGCTTCACTCCTCCAGAACTCAACAGTGAGGGTGTCGGGGCAGAAAGGCCCGTCAATGCCGTCCCACCAACAGCAGGCCCTGAGGGAAAAAGAGCAAAGAGACTCAGAAAATGCAACACCTACACACTGCAAACGGGCGCAAAAACACAGAACCCGGAACCTCCAGGAGTTACGAAGCACAAAGTCCAGAAGGAACGCCAGAACATAGGATCAAGTGTATGTACAGAGTGTGTGGCCACAGTCCCTTTGGACAGGAAGTGAGGTGAAATAAATGTGAGCTCAGACCTAACGGTGAAGGGCTGTCCTTCATCTTCCTCAGGGACTCCAGGAGGGGGTTGGGTAGGCTGGAGGCGGGGGCAGCAGGAGCCGCAGTGGCAGTGGAGGAGGAGGTGGAGGCCGGTGTGGTACTGGCTCCGGCCGCTAGGGAAGGCCCGGGGGCAGGCGCTCCGGAGGCCGCTGTGGAGGTGGGAGCAATAGAGGGGGAGGCGGTGGTGATGGAGCCCAGTAGCAGGCCTCCAGAGGTCGGGGGAGCCAGGCTGGCAGCGGGGGCTGCGGGGAAGGTCGGCATGGCTGGGGCAGGGGCGGGCTTAGGCGGCTCTGAAATGGAGAAAACTGGAAGTTATTGGCCGTGTTCCAAAAAAGACAATTTTCTCTCATTTTGAAAGTAAACTTTTTGCTGAGTTAAACACTGAGGGGGTGTATTTCACAAAGCAGGATTATCAAGTTAGCTCAATAATCAAGTTAAAAAACGAACACAAAAGCTGCTTTTACACGGCACAGTTATCCAGCCAACTCTAATCCTCCCATGTGAAATATCCCCCAGTCCCAAGATGGAGGCGTCCCAGTTCTAATGAGTGTGATGCAAGGAGGTTAATGGCACACTGACCTGGATCCTCCAGGGCCTTCTTTATCCGCTCCAGGGCTGCCTTCTTCTCCAAATCCAGGTCTGTCACAGTGATGGTGTAACCCAGCTCAGGGGCCGGTGGCTGCAAAACATTTACATATTAAACTAACATATTAATTATTTTGCATTAAAATCAGGCCCATTAATCATTAATTAGCCAGCTTTCGACTTAATGTCCTGAGCACAGAGCCTCATTCGCATGCAAGAGAAAAGTTTATTAAAAAACAATCAAATACATGACTATTTGACATTCAACTAATGACTAATGGAATGATCAACGTAAGTCTGTTTGAGAATTAGTAACCTCCAGCGATACGGTCATACATGGGCCTTAAACGAATTTTCATAACAGGAAATCCATGGTTTTTCTTTTATTTTTGCTTTATTTACAGGTCCTTTAACAAATTGGGGTTATCATCTATGGCCAAAACCATCCCTCCCTCCATCCATTTTCTAGCAGCTTAATCTAGGTAAGGGTCGTGGTGGCAACAGGGCAGAGCAGAGAAGCCCAGACATCCCTCTACCTAGCAACTTCCTCGAACCCAACCCAAGGCAATCCCAGACCAGCAGTGAGATCCAATCCCTCCAGCGTGTCCAGGTGGACATGCCCGGAACACCCCGAAAGGGAGGCGTCTGTATCGGGCCAAAACCACCTCAACTCCTCAACCACCTCTATGAATAAGAAACACTTGACCTCGCCACCTGGGGCAGTTGTTCCACCGCTCTGGTCCCAGGAGAGGACTATAGCCAGACTTGAAGGTGCCAACCACACACACACACACACACACACACACACACACACACACACACACACACACACACACACACACACACACACACAGCTGCAGACCGTTCTAGTGTGCATCGAAGGCCACAGTATGAGGAGGTCAAAAGGATAACTTCGTTCACAAACAGCAGCGGCACCCCTACGTGTCCAAACCAGACACACTCCCGCGCCCAGCTGCACCTTAAGAACCTGATCATGAATACCAGGAACAGGAGGAGAGACTAGGTATGAGCTTGACTTAAGAATAGGAAGAATGCAAACACAGCTCTTGCTCCCGAGTGTACAGGGACCGAATGGATCACAGTAGCGACCCCAGCACCCCATACTCCCAAAGCACTTCTCACAAGACACCCCAAGGAACACGGTCATAAGCCTTCTCCAAATCCACAAACCACACGTAGACTGAGTAAGCAAATTCCTCCCCCACTCAAATATCTGCGAGAGGGTAAAAAGCTGGTCTGCTATTGCTTGGAAAGGATGGAAGCCGCATTGTTCCTCCTGGAACTGAAGTTCGACTATCTGTTGGAGCCTCCTTTCCAGTACCCCGGCATTCCAGTACCTCCCCCCTAGGGAGGATGAGGTGTGTGATTCCCCGATAATTGGATCTTACAGATGGGGACCACCACCCCGTTCTTCCACTTCAAAGGTGCTGCACCCAACCTCAATGCGATATTGAAGATTTGTGTCAGTCATGACACTCCAACAATATAGCCTTCAACATTTCTGGATGGATCTCACCCGCCCCTGGCGCTGTCACTGAGAAGCTCTCCAACCCCCGAGTGACGTCTGTCCCAGAGATAAGGATCTGATCCCCCCAGACTGTTCCAGCGCTCCCTCCTAGATTGAGTGTCTGTCGGATTTAGGAGTTCCTCAACACATTCTTTCCACCTTCTGACAATATGCCCAGTTGAGGTCAGCGTTACCATCCTTGCTGAGAACAGCATGGACAGCATCCCGCTTACACCACCTTCTCCAAGAAATCTGAATACACTGAACTGCTATCAAGTGCATACGCCTGTATAACGGTCGATTTTCCTCTCCATCACACAGTTGCATTGAGGCAACCCCCTCTTCAACTGCAGTAAATTCCAACTGAAGTGAGTATCCCCACTTCCACCTGGTGACTCTAACCCTGAACATCTACACCCTCTATCAAGTAGCTTGATTCCAGAGCCAACACAGTGCATAGATGTGAGCCCAACTATATCTAGCTGGTACCTCTCAACCTCCTGCACCAGCTAGGGGCCTTTCCCCACCAGTGAGGTAATATTGCACATACCAAGATTTAGTTTGTTGCCCGAGAAAGCAATGCCCAGGTCCACTCCACATGCACCCTTCGTCCATTGGGCTTTGCACCCTGAACTTTGTGGGTGATGATCCCACATAGTCCTTTCACCCAGAGCACGACAGATCGTTTTTGTGTGGGTCCTCACCCCAGACCTGTTCGCCTTGGGAGACCCTGCCAGGGGGTATAAATCTATGGCGACATGACTCTGACCACAATCCAGGAGGAGCACAAGGCAGCATTTTGAACTTGTGGGAAGGCAAACCGCAAAATAATTTTGGTCGATTTCAAACTTTGGGATATTAAAGGCAGAGAACAAAGAAAACTATTCTTCTGAAAAGCTAGTGCTTTTCCAACCCAGCTTTCACAGACTGAAAATGAGAGGAAATCACTTTACTTCATGAATCCACCCCACTTACCAGGGAGATGTTCTCCCCCCTCCGGCTGGGCATCAGTGGAATCTTCCGCTTGCGTTTTCCCTCACTGCCCCCGGAGGTTGATGGGGAAGTGACCACTGGTGCTGCAGGTGTAGGGGTGTTCTTGCCTGAAGATAATCACAAACCATTACACACATACACAGCAGAGAGGTTTAAGCCAGGGTTAGAGTCAATTCCAATTCACTTTCCATCAGTTTAGGATAAAAACTTGAATTCCATTAACTGAAAGATACTAAGAGAACATTTTTCACAAAAGCATGAACTGAATGTCAATTGATTTCCAGAAAATGGATCCAAGCCCAGGCTTACAACTCAGCGAGGTGAAACGGCAATCGCCTGAAACCTGGACGCTTACCTGCACTGATGGTCTGCTCTGCGGAGCTTGCGTCAGAAATGTCAGCAGGTGCTGCACTGGAGGACTGAGCCACCTCCTCCCTGAGTCACAAGAGCACAAGAGCTGGATGAGCTCCACACCACAGAACAAGAAGAGTCACACCACAGAGCTAGTAGTCTAACTTCACCACAGAACAAGACGGGGGTCCACACCAAAGAACAAGAGCTTCACACGACAGACAAGCAGGTCTATGGGATGTCCCATCGCAAGGGGGGCCGGGGGAATGGGGTGGGACAGTACCTTGGCTTTTTGGGGGGTCTCTCAGGGGTCTGCGGGCGGGACGATCCAGGACTGGAGAGGGGGGACAGGCTCAGGGTGGATGGCTTCTGTCGGATACAGTAAGGAATGAACGAATGAACAATTTAATCAATAGCACATCTAACCTCCAGCGGATGGTGACAGTCGAGCATTAACCACCAATTAGAGCAGGTAGGGCTGGGGCCAGGTACAGTACGTAAGGCTCAGGAAATGACTGGACATTCAATTCACTCATTGAAAAAATATAATATAATATTCTTTGACAGAATTAAGTGAATTTCAATTATCTTCCCAAATTGGAAAATAGAAACTCCGCAGAAGCAGTGATCAGTGCATGAGAATTTCCAGAATACCAGCCCAGATTTCAGTGCATTTACAGTCAGCATTTAGCATAGGTACTAAACCAGACCAGCTTACATAATCACAAGTACATAATAAAACATCTACAACCGCATTCCACGAGGCCGCACTTACTCTGACATAACATCCAATTATTACTAAGTATTCCTGCAATTTAAAACACCTGGCCAATTTTACCCTTCTTAAGAAGTCATTGACACACAGATTGATGTTCTGACAGTACCTTTCTCAAGCCTAAGAGAGCTGTGTACAGTCCCACCCAGGATTCGCACACACAGCCCGTTAACAAGTGGGGGATTCGGTTACCTAGCAACTATTCCCCCCGGCAGCCGTGATCAGGGGAATTACGGGTTCAGAGGAATCATTACCTCCGGCCCCTCCCTGCTATGCGTCAGGCCTCGGTCTCCTCTACAAGCGATCGCTATGGGGGATCATGGGTCAGCGTTAAGCCCATTTCAGACTATGGCACAACCATGGACAACAAAAACTAAAGTTTTCCATTTATACTCTGCCGAATATCTGTGATGAGGGTTCTATTGTCTCTATGGAAACGACAGCCGGACTCCTGACAGCTTGTTGGTTTTTTTTTAGAAAACAAGATGTGTCCATGACAACGACCTTCAGAGTTCCATCTGGCTGATCCAGTCCACAGCACGACAAAGAATGATGCTGTCTGTGACATAAGAAAATTCTAGGGGAAATTCGGGAGACCATTTTTGAGACCAAGTCATTTTCGTCATTTGACACAATAGGCTGGTAGACGCATCTCTGGCCAAAATATGGGGTTCAATATGGGCACGGTATGAGTACACTACGGGACGGGCTAGGGACGGGCTAGGGACGGGCTAGGGACGGGCTAGGGACGGGCTAGGGACGGGCTAGGGACGGGCTAGGGACGGGCTAGGGACGGGCTAGGGACGGGCTAGGGACGGGCTAGGGAGCGAGCCGAGGGTTCAGTGCGGGTTTGGGACGGGGTTGGGAGTTGAGTACAAGTTTGGGGGTTCAGTATGACTGTGGGGGTACAGGTTCGGGAGTTGAGTACAAGTTTGGGGGTTCAGTATGACTGTGGGGGTACAGGTTCGGGAGTTTGGTACCTGAGCTGCACCCTTTGAGGGGCTGTAAAAGCTGTAGATGGGATTTGGGAGTGAGTCGGGGGTACGGTATGGGTTTAAGATGGGGTTTGGGGTTCAGTGCGGTTTTGGGACGGGGTTTGGGTTCAGTACCTGAGCTGCACCCTTCGAGGAGCAGTAGATGGGGTTTGGGGGGGGTGGACAGGTTTGGGGGTTCAGAACGGGTTTGAGGATACAGGTTTTGGAATTTGGTACCTGAGCTGCACCCTTGGAGGAGCTGTAGGAGCTGTAGATGGGGTTTCGGATGGAGCCGGGGACCCCGCCGGGGGTCAGCCCCCACCCCAGGGAGCTCACAGACGAGGTGCGGGACCGTTTCATCTGGGACTCCTCCACCACCAGCGTGTTCATCCCTCGCTTCATTCTGCTCGGTCTGCGGAGAGGAGGGGAGAACGAGAGCGTGAGGGCTGAGGAAGAGGATGGAGCCTTCCTCCAAACTGCAGTTCATCGCCAAAGACACAGGACAACTTTATCCATATTCATTCAATTGTCATATTCATTACTCTTAATCCTTATAATAGCACAAATGCAACAATAAGTTCATTTCACCAAGAATCATTCAAGCTAAAATTCATAGATATTTCTCAGAGGTACACATTTTAGCTGGCACTTGATCACCCATCATCAGAAGCAATCAGTTTTTTTACTTATTTATCTGTATTTCAATGACATACATTTATATTTATGCATTTATTTTAGACATTTGAAGAGGAGCAGCATGTCAATGAAACCCCCCATCCAGGCACGCCACTCCCCACGCTCACTTGGGCACCAGGTGCGATGGGGTCCCATTGGTCAGGGGTTCGAAGGCAGATTGGGAACTCTCGCTGCTGCCATGGCGTCTGAGGGAGGGGGGGCACAAAATACATTTAAAACACACGGTGCTGTTTTTCCACAATCAATCATCACCCAAGCCCATCCTCTCTACACTCGGGTCATCATGCCCTCCCTCGCTGGCTCAGAGGGGGATGGGGGGGACAGAGGGGGGAGGGGGCATGGAGTGTGCAGCTACAGCAGCTAAAATTAAGCTCCAGCCTGCACACTGAAGTTTGCTAGCTTTTCTACCTCCAGTTAGATGCACACGTTGTTGTCAGCATGACGTTGTCTCCAAAAGGGTCCATTGAAAGCAAGTTTAGAACACACTTATAAAATTTTGAGAGAGACTCGTTGCACATGAAAAGCTCACTTCTCCCACGTGCTGGACCTGAATGAAAGTGTGAGCCCAGAGGGGAACGCCCTCACCTACTCTTGCTCGCTCAGAGGGGGACAGGAGGGGACAGGAGGGGACAGGAGGGGAGACGTCCTCACCTCCTCTTGCTCTTCTGGGCGCCCATGAAGCTGCCGTCCACGTCCTCATCCACCTCGCGCTTGCGGCTCTCTTTGAGCACGCTCAGAACCGTCTCCCTGGCGCAGGGGTCAGCAGTGGCCCCGACCCCTGACCCCAGGCCCGGGCTCAGGGGGGTCAGCGGGGAGGTCAGGTGATTCAGACTACAGGAAACACAATAAGCATTCATTTCAACTCAGCTTTATTTCTACAGCGCTTCTTACAGAGATTGTCAGGTAAATAAACCTTGCCAGTTGGGAAACCCTCAACCAGTGGCAAAAAAAAACAAACACAGAGAGAGAGAGAGAGGAGCGAGAGAGCGAGGAGCGAGAGAGCACACAGAGAGAGAGAGAGGAGCGAGAGAGCACACAGAGAGAGAGAGAGAGGAGCGAGAGAGCACACAGAGAGAGAGAGAGAGGAGCGAGAGAGCACACAGAGAGAGAGAGAGAGAGGAGCGAGAGAGCACACAGAGAGAGAGAGAGAGAGGAGCGAGAGAGCACACAGAGAGAGAGAGAGAGAGAGGAGCGAGAGAGCACACAGAGAGAGAGAGAGAGGAGCGAGAGAGCACACAGAGAGAGAGAGAGAGAGGAGCGAGAGAGCACACAGAGAGAGAGAGAGAGGAGCGAGAGAGCACACAGAGAGAGAGAGGAGCGAGAGAGCACACAGAGAGAGAGAGAGAGAGGAGCGAGAGAGCACACAGAGAGAGAGAGAGAGGAGCGAGAGAGCACAGAGAGAGAGAGAGGAGCGAGAGAGCACACAGAGAGAGAGAGAGAGAGGAGCGAGAGAGCACACACAGAGAGAGAGAGAGAGGAGCGAGAGAGCACACAGAGAGAGAGAGAGAGAGGAGCGAGAGAGCACACAGAGAGAGAGAGAGAGGAGCGAGAGAGCACACAGAGAGAGAGAGAGAGAGAGGAGCGAGAGAGCACACAGAGAGAGAGAGAGAGGAGCGAGAGAGCACACAGAGAGAGAGAGAGAGGAGCGAGAGAGCACACAGAGAGAGAGAGAGAGGAGCGAGAGAGCACACAGAGAGAGAGAGAGAGGAGCGAGAGAGCACACAGAGAGAGAGAGGAGCGAGAGAGCACAGAGAGAGAGAGAGGAGCGAGAGAGCACACAGAGAGAGAGAGAGAGGAGCGAGAGAGCACACAGAGAGAGAGAGAGAGAGGAGCGAGAGAGCACACAGAGAGAGAGAGAGAGAGAGAGGAGCGAGAGAGCACACAGAGAGAGAGAGAGAGAGAGAGAGGAGCGAGAGAGCACACAGAGAGAGAGAGAGAGGAGCGAGAGAGCACACAGAGAGAGAGAGAGGAGCGAGAGAGCACACAGAGAGAGAGGAGCGAGAGAGCACACAGAGAGAGAGAGAGAGGAGCGAGAGAGCACACAGAGAGAGAGAGGAGCGAGAGAGCACACAGAGAGAGAGAGAGGAGCGAGAGAGCACACAGAGAGAGAGAGAGAGGAGCGAGAGAGCACACAGAGAGAGAGAGAGAGAGGAGCGAGAGAGCACACAGAGAGAGAGAGAGAGGAGCGAGAGAGCACACAGAGAGAGAGAGAGAGAGGAGCGAGAGAGCACACAGAGAGAGATAGAGAGAGGAGCGAGAGAGCACACAGAGAGAGAGAGAGGAGCGAGAGAGCACACAGAGAGAGAGAGAGGAGCGAGAGAGCACACAGAGAGAGAGAGAGAGAGGAGCGAGAGAGCACACAGAGAGAGAGAGAGGAGCGAGAGAGCACACAGAGAGAGAGAGAGGAGCGAGAGAGCACACAGAGAGAGAGAGAGGAGCGAGAGAGCACACAGAGAGAGAGAGAGGAGCGAGAGAGCACACAGAGAGAGAGAGAGAGGAGCGAGAGAGCACACAGAGAGAGAGAGAGGAGCGAGAGAGCACACAGAGAGAGAGAGAGGAGCGAGAGAGCACACAGAGAGAGAGAGGAGCGAGAGAGCACACAGAGAGAGAGAGAGGAGCGAGAGAGCACACAGAGAGAGAGGAGCGAGAGAGCACACAGAGAGAGAGGAGCGAGAGAGCACACAGAGAGAGAGGAGCGAGAGAGCACACAGAGAGAGAGGAGCGAGAGAGCACACAGAGAGAGAGAGAGAGGAGCAAGAGAGCACAAAGAGAGAGCCAGAGGAGCAAGAGAGCACACAGAGAGAGAGAGGGCGCAGAGAGAGAGGAGCGAGAGAGCGCACAGAGAAACGAGACTCACAATGGGGAGCGTGCTGAGCTGTGGTCCGGCCGGGCGATCTTCACCGTAACGGGGCTGTGCACGCTGGGATTGTTTCGGGGGGTGAGGATGTTCTTCTTCCGGAAGCCGTGCCACTGGGCGGGGGCTAGCATGCCCACGGAGGAGCACCCCGGCTGGGCCAGGGGGTAGTGCCGCTGGGGCGTGATGGTGAAACGCCCCGCTGGAGCCACCGCCTCCCTGGGGGAAACACAGTAAATACGCACTAAATGCATGGTAAATGGACTGCATTTATACAGCACTTCGATCCACAGCGCTTCACAATTGATGCCTCTCATCCACCCATTCACATATAGACTCGTACACCATGCAAGGCTCGTCGGGAGCAATTGGGGGTCAGACTCAGTCTTGCTCAGAGGGATCGAACCGGCAACCCACCAACTGCCAGACGACCTCCCGAGCTAATGTTGCCCACCGAATGCAGCAAGAATGCACACCCAAAGATGAACAATCCACAAAGCAAAATCACACACTGCTGTCCATGCGATTCAATCTTTCAAACCCCAGTGTAATCACAATAAGATCCGTTGAGCTGTTGGGCCCTTGAGCCCGCATTGCAAGGGGATTGTCACCTGCTTAGTCTAATCAACTATCAGTCACTTTGGATAAAAGTTTCAGCTAAATGTAATGTAATGTCTCTCAGCACAATGCCAGTGCGTTTTTTTAACATGAACTTCCAGTGTGTTAGCCCTCCTGGTGTCCACAGGGTCACAACCTTCCCTAAACCCCCTGTAATAAATCCTCATCATTGACCTTTAAACCCAAATCAATATTTTTCATGTGCTCACCAATAAATTAGAGAATTACTTTTTGTACTTCTCAGTCGAGAGAGACAGGCTGGTCCACTAATTGTCACACTAATAGCAACAGACATGTGGTGCTTAACTTCAATTATACTTTCAGAACTTTTAAACAGACACTCTGTACCCTCATGGGGTAAAGTTGGGTAGCTGCCCAACACCGTTCCTGTGTGAAAACCAACAGCACAGTAGACGTGAAAACCAACAGCACAGTAGACGTCCAGGAACAAGGTATGGCAACCCTTGTGTACAGTTGTATATAAATAGAGAAAATGGCAATGTTTAACTTCTTAATGGTAGGGTGGCCGCAAGAAATGTCATCAAATTTCATGGCAAAATAAAATAAAAAAAAGAATTTGGGTTTTGAGAGCTGTTAAATTCAGGTCAGGACAACAAGGAGCCACTGACTTCCAAAACGATTATCTAAGGCAACGGATTTTGTGAACAAGGAAAAAAGTTACTACGACTAATTTCGTATAGCTAGACAGTGGTACAAATCGTAAAAAGTGAAAAATAAAATCGAAATTGCTATAAGACAATCGCCTGTACTTTTAGGGACTTCTGAGTGCGTGTCAAAACGTATAGTAGCTGAATAGTTTCTAAACAATTTCGCATCTGTACAAAGTGGTTACATTTTCTGTCAGACGCCGGGCTTGTTTACTAGCTTGACAGTTTTACTTGGCTAGACTTGACGCCTATCCGTGAATTTTGTGTTTAACAACTAGTTTGCTGTAGACTAATAGCAGTTAGTTACTGTGCTACTACTAGCTATTGAACGTTAGTAGCAGCTAACAGCCGGCATACCATAACAGGATGGAACACACCCGGCAAGGAACGCACAGCAACTCCCACATTTTCAAATCTTGGAGGGAAGTCTGAAAATCCGCATTGAATTGCATTTTTCATAAGCTAGCCAGCCACTAACCACACCGCTGCGCAGAAAAAAGCGGTTTAGCAAGGCTGTGGATCACAATGACTCTTGTGAGAAACCGGCTTTCTGACAGCCAAATAAGTGACAATTGATAGCCTAGCTAATGTTGCTCTAGAGCCGGCAGTCTGGCCGAATGTACAGATCGTCGCTAAATAGCGTTAGCTATTCTTCACGTGTTCGCTGGGGAGAATGCTACACGGCTAGCATTAGCAGCTAGCTAAATCAGTTTCCTGGCGCAACTGGTCTCTGATCAATGTAGCTAGCGCTATGTTACCCAACCAAACATGAGCTGTGGACAACAGAACAAGTACCCAGGACTCGTTTAACGCACTCACCCGAATGACAGTCTTCTGTTGGGGGTATAGACTGCATGGTTGGGTCGGGACAGCCGCTCTCGGAGCTCCTTGGTCTCGGCGCCACCGAGCCTTCCAACGGCCGAGGGGCTGTCTGGCTTACCAAGGTAACTTCCCATGAGTATGTCCCGTGGACTAAACAACAACGAGGCGCTGAGTTCCGACTCTTTTCTAAAAAGACCGGTGCTCGTGCGTTTTTCACCGGCTAATCCAACTGTATCTCTAAGCTCTCCCTTAACAAAACGACCCCTATTGACTCTTGCACTGACTCTCACACCCGACGGCACGCCGTTAGCAGTCTTCGCCGGCAACCAGCGTCTAAAAAGCGGCGGGAGGATCAGACTAGGCCGATGATGATGGCCTTCCCTACTGTGGAATGGCGAATCGCTAGTGTGATAAAAGAAAACGACACAAGAAATGGCAAGAAGTAACACGATATAAAGAAAAGTAGGAATAAAATAAAGAGCTAGACAGAGGATCGCGAGAGAAATCACCACCACAGAGATAAGCGCGATCCACCGCTTCTCCCTGGGAGTCATGGCGGCAGCGCGCCACCGGAGGACTTTAATATCCCACAATTCTGTGGGGGGTAGCACACCACAACCACAGATAAACGTAAACTAGAGAGAGCGGTTAGAGGCGGAAGTGAGATGTAGTTACACACATCCATCCGTGTAAATGTAGATTATAAACAATATTATCAATAAGGGCATTGCATATGTGTGACGTTATTACATTTAGAATAATAATTATCACCTACTAATTGTTAGAACACGTGATTTTCAAAATTTGAGAAAGAGTCTTAAAGTCTTAAAGTTAGCTAGCTAGCTAAGTTAATGTTATTTGCATTGGTAGCAGGTTAGAAGTGCCTAACACAGGCATAGCACATAGCGATATGATTGTTTCCTATGTATATTTTAGAGTCTTGATTATCACTTACTACTAATTGAAACTCACAGTATGCAAGTTCAGTACTTCCGTACAGTATGGGTAAACGGTTTGAGGAGTTTAAAAAATAAAGTCGACCCATTCTCTGGTGGAAATGACACCTTGCTGTTAAGCTGGTCCAGTTGGTTTGGAGATGATCAAGCTGGCAACACGATGGTCGAGATAGCAACCATGCTGCAAAGACAATGGCTAGCTGGTGGGCCAGCTTGGTACAGACCCACAGACACCCTTCCAGGTGATATCTGGAGCAGAATTACATTCTGGAGCAGAAGCTGCTTCCATCTACACTGCATTGGCAGGTAGATGGAATTTCCATCAGGGTTTGGCATGGTTTCCTGTGCCTCTGATGCAAGAAATGTGTGACTTGGGCCTTATATATGAACAAGAGGGAAATGCATAGGATAAGATAAGTAATAACACCTTAACCCTCATATTATGTTTACATTTTATGATGTCAATTTGAACTGACAAAATGGGTGTAAGAGAAACATATTGACACTGTGTGTGTCGCCTTGTCTCTCAAAAGTTGTATTAAAAATCTGTGAGAAAGTTCTCCTTTTAAAGCCTGAGGTGGAAGTTTGAAACCTGTATGGGAAAGTGCCACTCGATTCACACACAAAGAATTAGAGATGAAAATAAATGTAAAAGGTCATATATTTTCTTACTTTTTATACTGAGTCAAACTGACCCTTAAGTTGGTACAGGACCTTTGCAAACAGCATGATGTTTATTACATGCATTCGATCTAATCCCATCAAATTGGGGTAAACACCCCAAAGATAATATGGGGGTAAAACAAGTGCATTGACTATCAATAAAAATTTTAATTAGCCATGTAGCTTGTGTGGAAACGGTGTTCTTTACCCGTATCAAATTCATCCAATGTCCACACATTGAAAAATATTTGTGTGAAATTCCCATTTATTGCAGCATCCATCCATCCATTATCTTAACCCGCTGATCCTGAACAGGGTCGCAGGGGGGCTGGAGCCTATCCCAGCATACATTGGGCAAAAGGCAGGAATACACCCTGGACAGGTCGCCAGTCCATCACAGGGCACACACACCATTCACTCACACTCATACCTATGGGCAATTTAGACTCTCCAATCAGCCTAACCTGCATGTTTTTGGACTGTGGGAGGAAACCGGAGTACCCGGAGGAAACCCACGCAGACACGGGGAGAACATGCAAACTCCGGCCAACGGGGATTCGAACCAAGGACCTCCTTGCTGTGAGGCGGCAGTGCTACCCACTGCACCATCCGTGCTGCCTTTATTGCAGCATGATATATACAAATATTCACAACAAAAGTAAATTACCATGATAAAAGTGAAGGTGCAAGTGCTACGCTCCAGATGAAATATTGCTGAATATAGAATTGTGTGTATAATGGTGCTACTCCAGTAAGCTACATTGTTTTATATAGTTACATTACAGTACGAACTGTGAACTCCCTCCACCCAAGCATTACCACGTCCTGCTTACCTGTGGCCTTTGACCCCCAGTGAACACACCTGACCTACCACCCAGTGACACCTACTGCCCTCTAGTGGAGAAAAGTGACAATGCAAAATACTTACAAATAATACAAATGCTAAATAATGGCTCATGCACCCCAAGTGCACAAATTCATGGGTCATTATGAAGCATTTCATCTACTGCTGAAACAACTCTGGTCAAACTGAAGTCTGCAGTCATGTTTTATTTCCCCAGAAATTCATGTTGGTTCGTAGTGATTTATTGATTTTTCTTGTGACAGACCACCAAATGGCTTCATGGCTTTCACAGATGAACCAACAAGGTGTTTGTGGTTGAACATGTTATTACTGAACCCATCCTTCCTGAGACAGTTGGCATTGTAACAGTTCTGTTAATTTGTCATCTTAGTTGATGTTTGTGTATTCATCAATATGTCACTGAATCCACACATTAGGGGCACAGTGATAACTGAGCTCCAACTGAAACAATAAACTCGCTGAGCTTGACTGGAGTTATTCCATGAGAAGCTATACACTGTCTGTTCACAACCAGCTCATTTGCATAGTTGATTGCTCCAAAAATATAAATTGTTACCAAATGAAAAGGCATATGTTGCTATACACTGTCAGTTGCCTACCAGCTCATTTGCATAGCTGATTACTCAGAAACTGTACATTATATTATAAAATGATAACATAATAAAATGAGCCCTGGGGGTGAACTTGAGACAGGTGAATCACACTGACACCACAGCTGAGGATCGATAAGAAGGGCGACTTTATTGACCAAGTTCCAATATCACTGTCATCTTCTGTCCTTTACAAAAAAACAATGAAATCAAAACATTTTCAAATCGTAAAAAAGTAGCAAATATTAGAGTCCCTGCTGGGGACGGAATACACAGCATAGACATAATAATAATAATAATAATAATAATAATAATAATAACAATAATAATCACGATCATAATAAATAAAAACAAACATTAAACATGACTATTTACATTGTGTAATACATACAACAATAAGACATAAATTATGACTCACGTTCATTTATAATATATTAACATGTATAATTTACAAAAGCAAATGATGCAATAGATCAAAGAGAAAGGGCTGTCCCTTTCAGCCAATCACAACCCTCCTTCCTGTGAGCCACTTTGCCCATCAAAATTGAGATCTCTTGATTGGTCGATTTATCGTAGATGGGTGGATTCTTTGGTTGTGCTGGAGCTTTCTAAAAAGCCTATGATTGGGCATTTCCATCGCCAGGCACTTGCCATGGCTACCGGTGGACTCCAGTTCCCCAAATAGTGAAAAAACCTTATTCTACTGTGGGTTATTGTTTTAGTTTGTTTAAGAAGTCGTTAAGAGGCAGTGTAACAGACTGACTCCGGTAAACATGAGGGGGTATCCCAGGATAAGAAAACAACAAGTGCCCTCTCCCCCAAAACTCCAGTCTTCTCCCTACACACACTTTTAGGGTCTTCGCTGTGCGAATGAAACATGATTCACGGTGTACATTCAGAGTGGATCTTAACAGCGCATTATAAAGGCGTAAAACACCGTACCCAGAGTCTCAGATCTCTTAAGACTGCTGCTAGCTGTGAGTACATGTGTGCGCAGATAGAGAGTGGGTACAGGTGTGTGCAGGTAGAGAGTGGGTACAGGTGTGCCCAGGTAGAGAGTGGGTACAGGTGTACCCAGGTAGAAAGTGGGTACAGGTGTGCCCAGGTACAGAGTGGGTACAGGTGTGCCCAGGTAGAGAGTAGGTACAGGTGTGCCCAGGTACAGAGTGGGTACAGGTGTGCCCAGGTACAGAGTGGGTACAGGTGTGCCCAGGTAGAGAGTGGGTACAGGTGTGCGCGGGTACAGAGTGGGTACAGGTGTGCCCAGGTAGAGAGTGGGTACAGGTGTGCCCAGGTACAGAGTGGGTACAGGTGTGCCCAGGTAGAGAGTGGGTACAGGTGTGCGCAGGTAGAGAGTGGGTACAGGTGTGCACAGATATAGAGTGGGTACAGGTGTGCACAGGTAGAGAGTAGGTACAGGTGGGACCACAGGACAGGGCTTTCCACAGAAGGGGGAGTCCCAGACTCATGACAAATAAATAATGAACACAGTATAGAAATAAATCTAATTGAACACATAAAAATGCCCCAGAATTCAGTTCTGCAGAGAGCCGTAATTGCGGAGTCTAACCCCCCCACTAGGCTCTCCAAAAGGTCACCAGGTCACAAGTGTACATCAGCGCCACCTCAGGCCACCGTCAGAACTGTCACCGTCAGCAGCCTTCATCAGCTCTACTCTGCACCTTGTGAACCAGGCCAGACCTGGGCCAAACCTGGGCCAGACCTGGGCCAGACTAAAATTAATTAAAAGTCCCTGCACATTACTGACTATTTTAAAAGAGTATTTTGGACTACTGATTGTACTGTATGTATGTATATATGTATATACTGCATGTATGTATGTATGGTTAGCAATATGTCTTGTCTGAAAATTGGGGATTGAAAGAGATGTTCAGGTACATACATCACCCAGGTGTGAATCCTGTTTCAGGATAATAGTGCTGCTGCTGCACATTCTGTGTGTGTGTGTGTGGATGTGTGTGTGTGTATGTGTGTGTGTGTGCATGTCTGTGTGTGTGAGTGTGTGTGTGCACGTGCCTGAGTTCATGTGTGTGTACGTGTGTGTGTGCATGTGTAAAAGTTAATGTGTGTGTGCATGTGTGTAATGTGTGTACGTGTGTGTGTGCATAATTTGTGTGTGTGTGTACGTGTATGTCAGTGCATGAGTGTGTGTGTGTCAGCATGTGTGTGTGTGTCTCTGTGTGTGTGTGTATGTGTGTGTGAGTGTGTGCGTGTGTTTGTGTGTGTGTGTGTGTGTGGGTCTGTGTGTATGCATGTGTGTGAGTGTGTGTGTGTGTGTGTATGTGTGTGAGTGTGTGTGTGTGTGTATGTGTGTGAGTGTGTGCGTGTGTTTGTGTGTATGTATGAAGGAGGTGCAAGGATTGTGGACAGTGGAATAGAGGTAACCCCCTCCACCTTCTGTACATGCTCAGTCCCAGCCGTTGTCCTTGATCATGTGAGCCAGCTCGATGATGAATTTCCCCTCCTTATACTTCTGACTGCTCTCAAACGCATGCTCCTGCAGGAGAGGGGGGGGGGGGGGGGTAGATAGATAAAGAGAGGGGGGAGGAGGGGAGGGCAAGATAGAGGGAGAAAGAGATGGAGAGAGGGAGAGAGAGAGAGGGAGAGATTTTCATCATATGACACTTGTCGCAAGGGTCGTACGAGTATAAATCAGGCTGAACCCTGGCCACAATAGACCAATGGCACTGTCCTGATTCCACGCCAGAGGATATATGCCAGAGAACATATCGACACGCCAATAGAAACCTGCAGGCACAAGTTCCGCCATACAGGGCACCAGGATGTGTAATAGTTTTGCTCACTATACATGCTTTTTGGGAAATTAAAACATATTTGACTGTGTGCAAGGAAAAAAAAAAAATCTGACCTTGGAAAAAATAGTGAAAAAATAATACAAAGAAATGTGTAGCATAATATTTTTCATTTGCTATCAAAAATGAATGGAGTCTAATGGGAAAATAGGCTTTTTGGGCAAAATTATACATACCACTAGGGGGCGACTTCTTATCAGTTGATGAAACTAGTAGAGATATCCAAGATATACAAGGACTGGGAGGAGATGTGCAAAGTGGCTCCTAAACATTGCCAATATTGATATTGATGTACTCAGCAGCCAGGGCACTGTTAACAGCAGTGTGTTCACACTGACGCTGGTTGAGTGACATTCCTATTCCCCGTTATTTGAACCAAAAACAATGACACATTTGACCAGGTCTGGTGCACCTTACATGACAGGCATTTAGCGGATGCTCTCACTCAGAGCACATGTACGTGGCTTTGGCATTTTTGCACTGTATCCATGTGTACAGCTGGATATGGACTGAAGCGATGCAGGTTACGTACCGTAATCAAGGGCACAACAGCACTGTTCCAGCTGGGACTCAAACCTGCAACCTTTGTGCTATAAAACCACTAAACTTAATATAACCTAACTGTTACATTACACTTCCGAGCTGGGAGCTCCCATTTTGATATTCGTAGCCCTTACATGTACTGTATGTTATATCCCGATTACTCGAAGGGACCTACGGCTAAAACAGATTCCTTTGGTTTGCCAAGGGCATTTTTCAACTGAAATATTTGAAGGGTAAACAGTTATAGTCAGTGTAATTTGTGTGTTTTTGGAACAAAACCTCATTTTTTAATTACAAAAAGAACTTGTGGACAACTGATTCATCACCGTTGAGTGGGAAACTGATTTATAACCAGAGGGACTGAAATATGGAACTACGACAGTGAGTTATGGGGCAGTGTGACGGACTCACATATTTCCACCCCAGTGTGGTTTTGCAGTTTTCACAGTAAATATCCGCCACAGCATGGAGTCCCGTCAGCAATACTCTCTCTTCTGCTGGACCACAGCCCACATTCACCCTGAGAGAGATAGCACAGCGTTACACACACACACACAGCATTACACACACACAGCCCACATTCACCCTGAGAGAGATAGCACAGCGTTACACACACACACACACATTCACCCTGAGAGAGATAGCACAGCGTTACACACACACACACAGCATTACACACACACAGCCCACATTCACCCTGAGAGAGATAGCACAGCGTTAGACACACACACACACACACACAGCGTTACACACACACAGTTACACACACACACAGTTACATACACACACACAGCGTTACACACACACAGCCCACATTCACCCTGAGAGGTAGCACAGCGTTACACACACACAGTTACACACACACAGCGTTACACACACACACACACAGTTACACACACACACACACACACACACAGTGTCACACACACACACACACACACACACACACACACAGCATTACACACACACAGCCCACATTCACCCTGAGAGATAGCACAGCATTAAACACACACACACACACACACACACAGCGTTACACACACACACACAGTTACACACACACAGCGTTACACACACACACACACACACACACACACACACAGCGTTACACACACACAGCCCACATTCACCCTGAGAGAAATAGCACAGTGTTACACACACACACACACACACAGTTACACACACACAGTGTTACACACACACAGCCCACATTCACCCTGAGAGAAATAGCACAGCATCACACACACACACACACACAGCGTTACACACACACACACACACACACACACACAGTGCTACACACACAGCCCATATTCACTGAGAGAGATAGCAGTGTTACACACACACACGCACAGCGTTACACACACACAGCCCACATTCACCCTGAGAGAAATAGCACAGCGTTACACACACACACACACACACACACACACACACAGCATTACACACACACACACACACACAGCGTTACACACACAGCCCACATTCACCCTGAGAGAGATAGCACAGCGTTACACACACACACACACACACACACACACACAGCGTTACACACACACACACACACACACACACACACACACACACACAGCATTACACACACAGCCCACATTCACCCTGAGAGAAAGCACAGTGTTACACACACACACACACACACACACACACAGTGTTACACACACAGCCCACATTCACCCTGAGATAGCACAGCGTTACACACACACACACACACCGTTACAAACACACACAGCGTTACACACACACAGTCCACACACAGCGTTACACACACACAGCCCACATTCACCCTGAGAGAGATAGCATAGTGTTACACACACACACAGTTACACACACACAGTGTTACACACACACACCCCACATTCACCCTGAGAGAGATAGCACAGCATTACACACACACACACACACACACACACAGCGTTACACACACACACACACAGCGTTACACACACACAGCCCACATTCACCCTGAGAGATAGCATAGTGTTACACACACACATACACACACACAGTTACACACAGTGTTACACACACACAGCCCACATTCACCCTGAGAGAGATAGCACAGTGTTACACACACACACACACAGCGTTACACACACACACGCACACACACACACACAGCGTTACACACACAGCCCACATTCACCCTGAGAGAGATAGCATAGTGTTACACACACAGACACACACACACAGTTACACACACACACACACAGTTACACACACAGCGTTACACACACACACAGTCCACACACAGCGTTACACACACACAGCCCACATTCACCCTGAGAGAGAGATAGCATAGTGTTACACACACACACAGTTACACACACACAGTGTTACACACACACACCCCACATTCACCCTGAGAGAGATAGCACAGCATTACACACACACACACACACACACAGCGTTACACACACACAGCCCACATTCACCCTGAGAGATAGCATAGTGTTACACACACACATACACACACACAGTTACACACAGTGTTACACACACACAGCCCACATTCACCCTGAGAGAGATAGCACAGTGTTACACACACACACACACACACACAGCGTTACACACACACACGCACACACACACACACAGCGTTACACACACAGCCCACATTCACCCTGAGAGAGATAGCATAGTGTTACACACACAGACACACACACACAGTTACACACACACACACACAGTTACACACACAGCGTTACACACACACACGTACACACACAGTGTTACACACACACGGCATTACACACACACACACACACACACACACACACACACACAGATTCCACATTCACCCTGAGATGACACAGCATCACACACACATGCACACACAGCATTACACACACACACACACACACACACACTTTCACCCTGAGAGAAGGGGGAACGGGGACGCGAGAGGGAGAGAGAGAGAAAGTTGAGAGGAGAGGGATGAAGTGATAGAGATGAGAGAAGGAATGAAAGAGTGGAGAACACATAGGACCTCTGAGCTGGGATTATCCCTGAGCACACAGAGCTCAGACAGCAGAGATTTACTGGGTGATCTGCACAGAGACCTGACCTGCTGCTACACGCACAGTTACAGTTACATAGTTACACACACACCCTCTCACTGTTTCAGTGAACACACACAGTTAAACATGACCAGCTTACAAACAGTCTTTGGACAGAATAAGTCATTTTGTCCTACACTTTTATACTTATCCATCTAATCTCTCCTGCTTTACTTTCTGTCTGCTAAAAACAAATAATGATCCAGGTGAGGATAAGAAAACTTACACAGAGTTGAAGAGATACGCTCTGCCTTGGCTCCCTTGAAAAGACTGGAAGAAAGAGAGAGAGGTAAACCAGTGCCCTGTTACTGTTTATGATGAACTGTGACCTCATGAAGGTGGGGTGTTGATTCAAGCAAAGTACAGTTACTGTGTTATTACACTATGATTACAGAGGCAAGTACACATACATGTGATATTACTCTGTAATTACAGAGACAGATACATGCACACGTTATTACTCTGTAATTACAGAGTAATAGCCAGCAATGTAATATTTGACTAATTACCTGTCTGTGAGATATGATATAATACAACTAGTCCTGGGGGAGGATGCACAGGTTGTATCTATACTATAACCTGCCTGGTTGGAGACTATGAAAGTCGTTGATTTAGTATGTTTGTTCTGATGGTCACAAGACTGGGCTACAAAAATGACTTTTTAAATAAACTGGGGTTAAACCCAGTAAATGTATTTTCATTGAATTTCAGTATGTGAATGAATTTGCAATGAATCATGATTAATCACAAATAAAATAATGAAATAGTTTCACAGCAGAAACACGCACTGATACACACGCATACACACACACACATTCACACATGTGCCAGAGATAACCTTCAGCTGCACCCTATGCAGTACAGGGAGTGATATATACGGTGATATAGGCTTTGGGCTGCTGTGTAAACTCACACTGAGAGCTGGAGCCTGGGGGGGGTCAGGCATCAGTGGGATTTATAGCCTCTGGGACACTGTGCTCCTGTCTACGGTGTCCTCACGAACCCTCTCCCCTCTCTCTCTCACTATCCCCCTCTCTCTCCCTCTCCCCTCTCTCTCTCACTATCCCCTCTCTCTCCCTCTCCCCTCTCTCACTCACTATCCCCCTCTCTCTCCCTCTCCCCTCTCTCTCTCTCACTATCCCCCTCTCTCTCCCTCACTCCTTCTCTCTCACTATCCCCCTCTCTCCATCACTCCTTCTCTCTCACTATCCCCCTCTCTCCCTCACTCCTTCTCTCTCACTATCCCCCTCTCTCTCCCTCTCCCCTCTCTCTCTCACTATCCCCCTCTCTCTCCCTCACTCCTTCTCTCTCACTATCCCCCTCTCCCTCACTCCTTCTCTCTCGCTATCCCCCTCTCTCCCTCACTCCTTCTCTCTCACTATCCCCATCTCTCTCCCTCACTCCTTCTCTCACTATCCCCCTCTCTCTCCCTCTCCTTCTCTCTCACTATCCCCCTCTCTCCCTCACTCCTTCTCTCTCTCACTATCCCCCTCTCTCTCCCTCACTCCTTCTCTCTCACTATCGCTTCTCTCCCTCACTCCTTCTCTCTCACTATCCCCCTCTCTCCCTCACTCCTTCTCTCTCTCACTATCCCCCTCTCTCTCCCTCACTCCTTCTCTCTCACTATCCCCCTCTCTCCCTCACTCCTTCTCTCTCTCACTATCCCCATCTCTCTCTCCCTCACTATCCCCCTCTCTCTCTCCCTCACTCCTTCTCTCTCACTATCCCCCCTCTCTTCCACTCACTATCCCCCTCTCTCTCCCTCACTCCTTCTCACTATCCCCCTTCTCTCTATCTGTCTCTTTGTCTATCCCTCTCCCTCTCTCTCTCATGGTGTCCTTACATACCCTCTCTCGCTCTCTCTCTCACACACACACACATACACACACACACGCATGCACACACAGAAACCAGGATCCTTTCACTGTTTGAACTGGATCTCTAAATACTACTACTACACAGTGTTTAAACTGCACCATTCTTACTATTAGAATTTGCACAGTGTGATGCATATGAAGGGGGGTTGGTTCCGGACTCACTGTGTCTTAACTGTCAAACTAATTCATACCTCGGAATCCTTGTTGTAAAGACATTCTCTAGTTCACTTTGTTAAACAAAAACTGAAGTCCTGGAGGGCCACAGTGCCTGCAGGTTTAACTCCAGTCCTGGAGGGCCGCAGTGTCTGCAGGTTTAACTCCAGTCCTGGACGGCCGCAGCATCTGCAGGTTTAACTCCAGTCCTGGAGGGCCGCAGTGTCTGCAGGTTTAGCTCCAGTCCTGAACCCTGTCTAGTTCAAGGGTTCCTTGTAGGGCAAAATGGATCTTTGACTGGGAGCTTTCACACCTATGATTGAGGCTTCCATAAAGAACTGAAAAGGGTTCCTCAGTGGAATGAAGCCAAATAACCATTTTTCTGTGAGTATAGAGGATGGTCTCTGCTTTAATCAGGTCATTCAGGTTTTACTGAATTGTTGTGTGACCACTATGACCCGTGACCTCTGACCTTGGAGATGAGCTCGTCGTGGTTGGCCAGGTGGGCACGGCAGTGGATGCAGCTGTAAGTGCGGTGGCAGTTGGGCAGGTAGGCCTGGAAGGTCTTGGAGCGCGTCATCCTGCCCATGGAGGGGGCGGGGGGGCGGGGCAGGAAGAGGCTCCCGGCCCAGGGCGGCTCGCCGGGGAAGCAGCGTAACACGCAGGGGAGGGCCGTGGTGAGGGGGGGGCAAATACCTGCAGGGGTACACAACTCCATACAGTTTTTTTGCCCTCAGCAGCTGAGGACACACAGCCATGTTTTGCTCGATTTTACTCACGAAAACCCCGTAAACTGAGAGTTGCTCCAATTAACCTATTTCAGTTAAGACTGCCCCTGCACTGATATTGCAAATATTGTTTGTTATTGTGTATTTATTTTTAAAGTGAGCAGAACAAAGAGAAAAAAACACAAAAGGAGGGCCTTGAACCCTGGTGATCACACTAACCACAACACCAAATCTGCTGGGAGCCAGAGCTGCCTTTTCGGTAAATGAGGCTGCTCTCTTTAAACATGTTCTGTCTCCCTGATTAATTAGCAAAGATTACAAGGCAAGACTACTCTTTTAACATGACCATCTGCCCCCAGGGTGCTGTTGAGGGCAAAAATATAGCGAAAATATAGCTAAAAATACAGCACATGAGCAGACATTTCTGCCCTGAGTCGGCTTACACACACCTGCCCCAAGTTTATTTAAAAACACACACCTGCCATAGTTTTTTTTTTAAAGCACACGCACCTGTCCACACACCTTCCAAATGCACTTGCACTAAGTTTACTTCGTTAAGTTAACTCATTACAGCAGTTTACTGATGAACACACACCTAGTTACCCTAACACAAACATGTTTACAACACTGAGCTGCACTGAGATTACTTACAACCACACACCTGCACAGAGTTTATGACCTTGATTTTATGACAGTTAGCACCTTGTTCACCCTGTTCATACTGTATGAACTATCACTGTATGAGCTATCACAGCTCAGTGTTAGGTCAGACACTGACCTGTAATACATATTACTGTCCCTGTTGGACTCATAGTTGGATCAACACTGTATTTTACTGTGAAACCGCTTCATGCCATACCAAAGCAGGTCACAAATAATTGTTTATAATTATTTCATATTTTATCACTTTGCATTATTACACTAGTCAAATTGATGACCTTCAACATTCAGAACAGAATTCTTCTTTCATGATGTTTATGATTTTGACAGTTTCATTGAATATTCTCATGAATCTGCCAGAGCTTTGCCAAATTTTCCAGGTGCTTGACCCAGATACATTTCACCTCTGCTGTGCTATTCATATCATATCACATTCAGACTAAATCTCACATGTATGACTCAATCTCACACGTATGACTAAATCTCACACTCAGGCTAAATCTCACATCTAGACTAAATCTCACATGTCAGATTAAATCTCACACGTCATACTGAATCTCACACATCAGGTTAAATCTCACCCTTGTCAGACTAAATCTCACACATCATACTAAATCTCACAAAGGGGAGAGGTACATGATATCATAACCCCCGCTCCTCTGAGGGAGGGGTTGATGACATCACAGGCCCCTGCTCCACTGAGGGAGGGGTTTATGACATCACAGGCCCCTGCTCCACTTAGGGAGGGGTGTGTGACATCACAGCCCTTTGCTCCACTGATGGAGGGGGGCAGATGGGGGGGGGGGTGTCCTGGGATGACCCGGAGCATCTCGGGCCGTGGGAGGTGAGAAGGGCGAGGGTGATAAATGGAAGCACTGTTCATGAGCTGCATACTTATTTTCAGACGTGAAGAACAGACGATTCAGCTCGGGATGAAAATTACAGTCTCTAACTGAGAGAGAGGTGAAGCACAAATAGCCCGTTTCAGCTTTACATGTGCTTTCCTGGAGGACCCTTAAATCCAGTGGAAAGAATTTTGTTACAGGGAACGACTCAACAGGTGCGTTGGGGAACATCTGGATATGTCTCCACTGACTGTCTGTAAGACTCACTTCACTGTAGAGTGCTGAAGGTCCTTACAGACAGACAGGCTCCACACAAAGGAGGAGGGCCGTGGATCCGCACTGAGGTGTGAAACCCCTGTGTCCTGTTGCTCCCCACTGTATGATGGATAAACATGGGCATCGTCCCTGTGACGACAGCGCAGAATGCGAGATAAAGCAGCTTTAAGAAGCATCTCTCTGGAATAACACCACATGTCCTCTTTGTGTACCCAGAAACAGAATTAAACATCCCTGAAAACAACACAGCTGGCCCTGTAGCACTGAATGTCCTTCTCTGTAACAAGCTCCCTGTAGCACTGAGTGTCCTTCTCCATAGCAACCTCCCTGTAGCACTGAGTGTCCTTCTCCATAGCAACCTCCCTGTAGCACTAAGTGTCCTTCTCCACAGCAACCTCCGTTATGTAACAGACAGGAGGGCTCCAATGGTGACAGGGGCAACAAGAATGTGCTTTTGTTTACTTTTGACAACAGCAAGAAAGAAGAACAAAGACTTATCAGCACAGTGTTATTTAATGTTATGAGCATATTTATCTAAAATGCAATCTTTGTGCCGGCTAATGAATTCTACTTGGGGCCCTCACATGGTGTCATTGCACTGTCGGCTACCTAATGCAGTCAGAAATATAGATGAAGCATTAAATGTTAGAAGCAAATTCAGTTGTAAAAATTACAACTTATGTTTTCGAGGAGGGATGACACATGGCACATTGTTTTTTAAATTTGACAGCATTTAGATATTAACTGAAATCAATCTTTCTTGGAAACGGAAAAGAAAATTATTCCAACAACACATTTGAACTTTTGCCTCAGAACCACCCCTTCCTTTTAATGTGCAAAGCAAAAGGGAACATTCATATTTACGTTTTAAAAATGTGGACAAGCCAAAAATCCTGAGGAAATAATCTGGAAAGGAAATTGCACCTGTCTGATTGTCAGTTAGTTATTTTTTATCAAGCTCAGTGCTGTACAGCTGCTTGTTGCGTTTCATATTTATAAACACCCTGGCATCGTTCTTATTTTGGCAACCGAAGATGTGTGTCTGTGAGTGTTTAGTTTATGGCCAAAAACTACAACTGCCCCATTCACGTCTGTAATCACACACATATAAACACACAAGCACGTATATCCTGTACACACACACACACACACACACACACACCTGACAACACATTTACCACAAATGCAGACCAGGTGGCCAAGCAGAAGCACAATAACTAAGACATAGCTGACTGCCCATAACCAAGGACACACACAGTCACTGTCATACTGTATCCACACTGGTCACTGTCATACTGTATCCACACTGCAGTCAGTCATACTGTATCCACACTGGTCACTGCCATACTGTATCCACACTGCAGTCAGTCATACTGTATCCACACTGGTCACAGTCATACTGTGTCCACACTGCAGTCAGTCATACTGTATCCACACTGGTCACTGCCATACTGTATCCAGACTGCACAGTTACTGCCATACTGTATCAACACTGCACAGTTACTGCCATACTGTATCCACACTGCACAGTTACTGCCATACTGTATCCACACTGAGGTTTGTTCAACCAATTACCTAGAAAGTATGCTGGTTCACTCCTGCAGTTGAACACAGTAAAATAGGATACACCTGCAGTAGTTGGATGTAGCTGCATGGTGCTTTTAAAAATGTAAGATCAAGATTGAGCATTATATACTCTATTAAACCCTGTGGGGTAATTTGTCCTCTGTATTTGACCCATCCTAGTTATTTAGGAGCAGTGGTCATCCACAGTGCAGCACCTGGGGGCCAACTCCAGTTCTGGGGCCAGTGCCTTGGTCAAGGGCAACGGCAGGAGCACACCTAATCTGACATGCATGTGTGTGGGAGGAAACCCGAGTACCCGGAGTAAACCCACGTGAACACAGGGAGAACTCGCAAACTCCAAGCAGATTCGAGATTCAAACTCAGACCCTCCATCTTGCGAGGCACCAGTGCTAACCACTATGCCACTGTGTCATGTAATTTAGAGCAGAAGTTGGAATGAAATCTTGAAATGGATGGCCCACTGCTTTGTATGGTTATGGTCTGGGCTGGCAGTAACCATACTAAAGATAAGGGCAGCCTGTAGCATAGTGGTTAAGCTGCATGACTGGGACGCGCAAGGTCGGTGGTTTGAACCCCGGTGTAGCCACAATAAGATCCCCACAGCCGTTGGGCCCTTGAGTTCTAGGAGAGGATTATCTCCTGCTTAGTCTAATCAATGCCACTCTGGATAAGAGCATCTGCCAAATGCCATTAATGTAATTCTATGCTAAATAAGATCTGGGCATCAGGCTTGAGGGGTGGTGAGGTTAAACTTGAATTAAAAAATTATCTTTTATTATAAATATACCAACCAACAAACCATAATTAACAAATGCGTGCAGTGGGTAGCACTGCCGCCACACAGCAAGGAGGTCTTGCCCGTGGGTATGAGTGTGTGAGTGAATGGTGAGTGTGTGCCCTGCGATGGACTGGTGACCTGTCCAGGGTGTAGTCCTGCCTTTCACCCAATGTATGCTGGGATTGGCACCAACCCTATTCAGGATAAGCGGGTTAAGATAATGGATGGGATGGATGGATGGATGGATGAATGATGTGTCGCAGCCCTCCCTGCTGAAATAAACTTCTGAAGTTAGGTTTTAAAACAGCAGGTTGCTGGTTGACCAGTGCAGACCAGCTCCCAACTTCCATGGTTTGGCTGGTTGACCAGCTCAAGCTATGTTTTTAAACAAGCTCAGACAAGCTACCATCACTAGCTGGTTGACCAGCTCATACGCAGCCAGACCAGTTTATCCAGTTCAATTTTCAAACTGGTCAAGGTGTCATAGCTCGGTTTTTACAACAGGCAGTACTGTCCTAAATCAACTCTTTCTAAATTAACAAAGATTAACGGTACCCCTCAGTCACCTGCTCGGCTGCCCGCAGCCCCTTTAAAAATTCATCTCACGCCTCGCTGGATGATATCATCGCTATGTATCGCAAATCAGCAGAAATAAAACACGATTCATGAATCACAAGACGGTGTTCCGCCAACTTTTCTGCTTCACCCTCCTCCCCACACACACACCTGCAAATCCTCACACTAGAACACACACGTGACTGTACCACTATCAGTCATCTCTGTACTAATTTCTTGATAAAAAAAAATACAAATGTTGCTTGGAAGGTGCATGTCAATTGTTAAATATGTATATATATACATATTGCTCGGTTTGCACTGAAACTCAAAATCACATTCTGTGGCAGTAGCCCCAGCGGTATGTGCAAAGCCAAGAGAAATGTCGAGCTGTTTATATCAGATAATCCAGCAAGTAAACACAGCCTGGACTCTTCGTTGCGATATAGCGAGTTTTAAGACATCAGAAAAATGATTCTGTAACCGGTAGTCTTTGGAGTGAAAGTGACGATATCAGTAAAATCAAAACGTCAGACACTGAAATGTCCACTTATACACCAACATTATACCTCTTCCATAGCGTTCACAAATAACAGCTTGCTCGAACCACCTGTCAGTTTAGCATCGTGCAGGAGCGATATGCGTCCGAAATGTTGGAGGCAAGCTACAGAAACTAACCGTGAAATTGTTTTATTTTGGGCGTGGGAAGAAACGACGATCCAGAGATCTGAGGTGTTTCGTTCTTTCGATTACTCGCGATGAGTGCATTCTATCGCAAATACGATGGAAAAGAATACTCTACGTTGAAAATAAATTCTCAGAATTCGACTGTAAAATATTGCGTGGCCTATTGTTTAAACAGTAACACTTCCAAATCTTTAATTTCGAGATCATAATAAATATGACGCAAGCTGAAAGCGTGGACATGGACAACACTGACATAAATGATCAAATCTTCACTGAAGATAAAAAAGCAAACACTCTTATATTATGTTTACGTAATTAATGGCGAAATTATACAGTACTTGATCGGCACATTAATTCATTTTGACTGCAATGCAACTTGGCTAGCATCGACGCCGGCCTGCAGCGAGTGTTTTCGTGACACCATTGGCGTCCCTGGTGCAGGATCACGCGCGCCACTGGTAACGTTAGAAACGGCACGTTATGAAAACCCAGCGTATGGAACTGGGCATCCCACGCCAGCAACAAAAACAACTATCCGGTTAGCCCCTGCAACACGTCGCCGCTTATAAATCTCACCATAAATGACAAACGCGTCTTATTGCGCAATCATATAAGTGTGCATGAAAATAAGTGTTATTGAACATAGGTCCAAAAACTTTTATATCTAGCATCGAGGACAACGCTGTCGCTTATTGAGAAGGTGCATAAATTGAACGTTACCTTTGAATAAAAAAGTAGGCAACGTCCTAGCTCCCCTGTCCCCTTCTGGAAATGCCAGTTGAAGGAAAGCGAATCCCTCGCGTTCCTTTTGCGAGTAACGTCCTCCAACTCTATCCCCCTCGCCTCCGACCAGACGCGCTGGTTCCGAACGCACCGCGCACACGGGGCTGGCGTAATCACTCCGGAGCGCACCGTACCACTGCACGTTCAGCTGAGAAAAGACTGACAGCTGAACCAGCCAACCATTAAATTAATACGACAAAACAACAATTCGTTCATTGGCCGTGGGTAGACAGCGCCATCCTACGTTAATTCGCGCTGTGCTCCGACCTGAGGCTGCGACGCACGATTGTTGGGGACCACAACAGCTGCCAAAACCTTCTGAGGTAGGCTAGCTGAGGAGCAGTCTGAAGTTAGAAGCCCAGTGCAGGGGTCCACTTGCGGGGTGGGGTGGTCACAATTTATACCCTTAGCATGTGTAAATGTCCAAACATAGTTTTAGCTATAAGATAAGATATACTTTATCGAACTCCTGCATAGTATACCTTCATACTACCAACCAGGGACCAACTCCAGTTCTGAGGCCAGTGCCTTGGTGAAGGGGAGGAGCACACCTAACCTGAAATGCATGTCTTGACCCAAGCAAACATGAAGAGAACACGCAAACTCCATGCAGAGAGGATCTGGCCGGCCGGGATTGAAACCCAGAACCTCCTTCTTGCGAGGCAACAGTGCTACCCGCTATGTGCCGCCCATAAGCATGCACAGGTGCCACTGTCATTCTAAACCAAACAAAGTAAGTTCAGGATCCATAAACAGCCATTCACTGCCACTTTCACAGCTGGTGCGCCGCCTGATTTTATAGACGTGTCTGGACCAAACACCTTTAGGCGTGTCAGAGGGAAAAAATGTTTTTGGATAGAAGTTACCCGCGCTACAGGCGCATGCTATTTAGTGCAATCCGTTGACAACTAAATCAAAACAGTTTCTAGAAAATGCAGATGGTATGAATGAAACCTTGAAGGCATATGCAGGATTTTCGCCATGGAAATAACATGCCCAGTCATTACTATGATACACTGGCAATCTGTGTCTTTTAACTTCTGCCCAATACCTTGCTTGTCTACTTGTATTTGTTATTCTAAAAAAAAAAAACCCCAGGCCTGGGTGTAGGTTTTTTTTCTTTCTTTTCTGTGCTGTATCAGAAAAGATCTAATGTGTCCAATACACTGAAATAATACTCTCTATGGTTCAATACACTGCACTTCATACACTCTATGATCCAATACACTGGACTCATACGGGCCAGAGGAGACGAGTTTACGACAGTCTCGCCTTGGTGGCTAACTTTAAGCAAGAGGCTGGCTTTGAGGTGTCTGATAAAAATAAAACGCAAATTAATTGTGGGTATACGTGCTTTTATTGCAGAATTGTGCAATGCTTCCTTCCAGGCAGGCTAGACCAGACTGAAATCCACTGGTGTAAGCAGCAGTGGCTAACATCGGTTCATTCAACCGCCACTAACGACGTTTAGATAAATACAAACACGAGTATCGTCGTCAGTTAAATAGCTAGCTAAATGGCTTGTGTGGAAAGCGACTACTAAAGCAGATATTTTACTAACAATCGGTTTTTGTAGTACATTGCCATCACACACTAGTCTGCAACGGCCAGAATCACCTTGGGGTGTAGGCGGGGTTGAGAATGGGGCCATAGATGTGTTTTTGTGTAAAAATATAGGAGTGAAGCAAGCAAAATATGCTTGCACAGTATGCCTTTAAGGATAAAAAGACTGAATTTCTACTGAAGATCTACATCATAATTACAACGTGTAAATGTGATGTCATTGCTAGTATGTTACATTAAAAACTTAAATTTAACTACCCCCGTCAATTCGGCTGTAATATTTTCGTTAACCACTCTGGTGCTAAAAAACCCAATGGGCGGGTCACAAATAGGGATTATTAACCGTAGTCCTGGACCCAATTGAGTTTTGTATGACGAATATCTATTCAAAACTGAATTTGGTCTAGGACTAGGCCGAATCTGTGTCTGGTTGGGCCAACAACTTCGAAAGCCAAATGTTTTGACTGGCGTGTGTTCGCATTTCGCCGAAACGGCAAACAGCACCATCTAGTGTCGAAAAACCATTATTATTTTGTCGATCTAACTCACTCAACCAGGACATCAACAAGTGTACCAAAGCAGATTGTACAAGTATGATATGATTTGCACGATTTAAAAAAAATGACATGTGTGGTTGTATAGTACTGAGGCGTACAGCCTGGTGCAGGCACAGACACCCGACAAGATTAGTTTCTTTGATCAGGTGAGATGAGACACAAATAAAGTGTGCATTCAATAAAACGGGCAGAAGCAGCAGTAGTACGTAATCTAGACATTTATTGGTCGTCTTATTTCAGCATTGCTTCATTACAATTTATACATTTTCAAAGCTCACCGCATTTAAAAATATGTAGGACTTTAACATACACCATTTATAACCATTTATCATCTCTTGCTCACTATACACTATGTAACTCAGGACAATGACGTCAAATGATTACATTCGTATCTGAGAGTCTTAAAAAAAAAATCACCTCACAATACTGTTTCTTCCAGGCAGCTAAAAGTTAGAAGTAGAGAACTGGATGGGTAGGAAAGTGTGGTCTGCTAAAAGGCATCCATTTATCAGTCCCTGTGAGCTGGAAAGAGAGGGACATTTTTCCTAGGATGACGAGACGGAACCTAACAGGAGTAGAGAGCAAAGCGCAGGCCCAACCCTTGTTTCTTTATTGAGAGATTAAATTAAGAAACTCAGGCTTCACAACGTGCAAAATGAAGTTGTAAAATCAATAAACACATTTTCAATATAAACCAAAAACCCATAATAAAAAGTGTACCATGTACAAATAAAAGCATTAAATACTATTATTTAAATCAATATTGCACATTTGCAGGATTTAAAGTCCAGCCAGAGACAACGGCGGAACCAAAAACATCAAAATGGTAAATGGTTGGCATTTATATAGCGCCTTTATCCAAAGCGCTGCTTCTATCCAAATTGATGCTTCTCATTCACCAATTCATACACACACTCACACACCGACGGCGGTTGGCTGCCATGCAAGGCACCGACCAGCTCGTCAGGAGCATTTGGGGGTTAGGTGTCTTGCTCAGGGACACTTCGACACAGCCCGGGTGGGGGATCGAACCGGCAACCCTCCGACTGCCAGACGACTGCTCTTACTGCCTGAGCCATGTCGCCCCTGGATGACTAATAGCCTACACAAAGACAATTCCAATCAAATAGGATAATAGTCATTCAGCTTTTCAGACTCTGAATTCATAAAACATAACTTTTAAAATAATCACTCTTACCCCATTTGCAGCACAAAGACACAAATTACAGCAGCGATCGCGGTGTAAACAATTACAATGCAGAAAAACGACAATGACATAGTGCCACATGACTGCTTCTTTGCACAGAATACGCCTCGCTTATCAAGTTAGGATAAAGAATACGTTATTAGTCTGCTTGATCAAGTCCGTGCGATCATATTTCCTCCTCCCACTTTCCTTTAACGCTGGCTACCATTGGCTGAAAACTACGCAGCAATAATACGCCAGCCCGCAATAAAACCTACATTATTTTATTTTTATTTTATTCTCACTTCCTAAACGACAGTCTACACTCAAAAAATAAATGTTAAAATAACTATAGACAGTGGTTGCACACAGTATCAGCAAAGGGACTTCAACCGATGACGTACTCATACAAAATATGTAATTAGTTGATATCACATATACATGTACTTAATATTGCATGTAGCCACTGCCCATATATATTTTGAACAAATTCATTAATTTAATAAACTTACAATCGGTGAACCCCCTGCCATTTCATTACCGCCATTTCAGCAAACGCTCTTCATGCAACTTTTGCATTTTTACACGGTATTCGTATCCCCCCCCATACAGCCGGTCTGGATACATACTGAAGCTATTAAATTACCCTGCAAGTACCTTACAACAGCACTGTCCTAACCTAGGAGGCGAGTTCTCGAGCAATCACACACTACTGTGCTTCAAAAGCATCCATATCCCTCCACCGGAGCCATTACAGTGAAATCCTCTTCACTGCAAACAGAATTAATCTCCCCTCGACACGATTACGGCATCTGATTTCTGTAAAATGCCCCCTGGGACGAATGAAAGTGTTACTATGGAGAACAACGACGCATAATTACATATGTTATAACACTCCAAGGAGTGTTAACTACTTGCTTTGGGATATCATCGTTTTCATAAAGGCAGAAAATGGTATCGGACACCTCGAATATTGCAATTCAAAATCTGAAAACACACAGTAAGTCGGAGGGCTTGTTGAAATGAGACAAAACAAGGGCATTAACATGCATTATAAAGAAAAATGCACTGTTCTCAGTCTGTCGGGCAGTGAAAAGCATTTTCACAAACTGCTGAGTCAGATCTTCTCCATCTGCGCATTTCAACACAGGTAGACTTGGTAAAAACCAGTGGCTAAAACACTGTAAACTACGCAACTGTACAGTACAGTCTTTAGACTGGAGGGCTGAAGAGTTTCTCTCTGTAATAAGCAGAGGTGTAAAATCCATGTTCAGAAAGTAAAAATACTTTGTTCCAATCACCTGGATTTGCTAATTACCACAACTCTTCAGCCAGGAGGTAGGGCTAATTAGTGTGAAATGAGTTCATGGGTGGAGGAAACACAAAGCAGGACTTTTACCTTCGGACCCCTAGACTTAGACCAAATAAGGGCAAAATGTGATAGAGGTTGAGCTCTACCTGCTCAATGCTGGCAGGTAAATGTGCACTTATGAACAGGTGTGCCACAATGGGCAGTGCACTGCAGGATTCTGGGTAATCCTCTGGATGGGAGGTGTTGGCAATGATCCCAAAATCCCAAATTGATTATTTTATGGGGGTTTAGGTAGAGGTTTGGATGTTTATGGGCGGTGGTTTAGGTAAAAGTGATTTGAATGTTTATGGGTGGGTTCGTTTTAAGTGATTTGGAGTTTCTGGGGGGGTTTAGGTAGATGTTGACAGGTTAGGTGTTTTTTTTCTCCATGAACTCCTTCAGTTTGGTGGGGTAGTCGGTCATCACCCCAGTGGCTCCCAGAGCAAACGCACGGTGGAAATCCTCCTCATCATTCAGCACCCACACATAAACCTGCAATATATATACAATATATACACCCACACATAAACCTGCAATATATATACAATATATACACCCAGTCATAAACCTGCCATATATACACAATATATACACCCACACATAAACCTGCAATATAATAAATATATACACCCACCGATAATCCTGCAATATATACACACACAATATATACACCCACACTTTAAAAAGAAAAGCATCATCTGTGGGAATTGAGTATTTGACGATCATGACTCTTACCTGAATCCCTCTGGCAGTGAGGTGGTTAAATAGGGCTTTCCTCATCAGCAGCCTGCAGACAGACACAGTCACATCATGCCCTGTTATCACCCCCAATTAGTTTCAATCTCAAAAACCAGGACAAAGCTGAGATGTGACATCTTTATCTTTTTTGTATTCTTAGCACTTGAAATTGTACTTCCCTCAAGGATCTCTCAGCGCACTTATCCGTGGTTATGGTTTGCACTTCACTGTATGTTGCTCTGGATAAGAACGTCTGGCAAATGCCAATAATGTTATGTAATGTAATGTAGTTTAATAAGTGCAATAATCTTATTATGTTCCCGATACTGCATTAACTATTCATTCATTTTGTAAAAAGAAATGTGATAAATACACTACTGACTATTGCACATACACTACAGGACAAAATTTGCTGATGAACGGAAGCAAGAAGTAGGCAAATAATTTAAAATCCAGTAAAGATCACATCACAGTGGAATGCAAGCAGCAACTTTGACTTCCGCTCAGCATTGGCGTTCATCCACAAGAGTTGCGAAACCGTACTTTGCAAAGGTCACTATGTGGATTTTTTCAGATTTGGCAAGTTTACAAGTTTTGTCTATTGTTGGATATTTGATTGCACTTTACATAATAGTTACTGTTTGGACAAATGCCAATGAGGTTATTGGTTTACTATGACTCGAACCAAGCTGAACTGAAATGTATATTTATTTAGTAAAATTGGCGTATTTCACCGTCGAGTTCAGAAAATTTCAGCCTTCCAAATGACCTTAATTTCCCTGTTTGGTTCTCTGAGGTTCTACTGTCAGATCTGCACAGTTGTTGGGCCATTAATCCCACATTTGTCCCATACCTAGTCTAATCAAGTGTAAGTTGCTTTGGATAAAAGTTTCAGCTAAATAATGGTAATGTAATGTAATCCTGGTTGTTCCCTTATATGACCAGCAGAGGGCGGTAAAGGCACTCACATATCAGCCAGCCAAGCAATGAAACGCTGGCGCTTCGTCAGCCTCCTGGGGTCAGTCAGCCTGTGGGGCAGCATCAAACAGTTACTACAATTACAGAGACACACCTGAGCCCTGTTAGGTTACAATTATAGAGACACACCTGAGCCCTGTTAGGCTACAATTACAGAGACACACCTGAACTCTGTTAGGTTACAATTACAGAGACAGATCTGAACTCTGTTAGGTTACAATTACAGAGACACACCTGAGCCCTGTTAGGCTACAATTACAGTGACACACCTGAACTCTGTTAGGCTACAATTACAGAGACAGACCTGAGCCCTGTTAGGCTACAATTACAGAGACACACCTGAACTCTGTTAGGTTACAATTACAGACACACACCTGAGCCCTGTTAGGCTACAATTACAGAGACACATCAGAGCTCTGTTAGGCTAAAATTACAGACACACCTGAACTCTGTTTGGTTACAATTACAGAGAGGTACTGGGAATCACAAAGCATTTTCAGTGAGCACCATAATTCATTGGACAGTGACACATCTATAGGCAGCTGTATGAATTTGTGTCGTCTGTGAACATCTGTGAAGCCAGTTCAACAAATACTTGTAGTATGTTAAAATGGGGGAACCATGTACAAAAGGTTATATAATTTCTAGAAGGTTCATCCATCATTGGTTAAAAATACCCCTAAGGGTCGCTGGTTTCAATCAAAGGAGACACTACTGCTCTTACCTTCAACAACAAAAAACTGAAACTCTACTGCTAAAATACATATAAAAATATAAAATAAAACCAATAAAACAATAACAAAAGATTACATGAGTGACCATTGATAATAGTAAAATAGTGAAACAGAGAGTCATGTGAACCTGCAGGGTCACTCACTTGATGAAGATGGAGGGCATGGGGATCTCCAGGAACTGCTCCCGGAGCGGCACGAAGGGCAGCAGGCCTGTGTAGAACAACCCTACCAGCAGCAGAACCCGCTGCAGGCTGAACAGGATGGGGATCTGTGGGTTCTAATCCACACACATTACATTACATTACATTATTGGCATTTGGCAGACGCTCTTATCCAGAGCGACGTACAGTTGATTAGACTAAGCAGGGGACAATCCTCCCCTGGAGCAATGCAGGGTTAAGGGCCTTGCTCAAGGGCCCAAAGGCTGTGCGGATCTTATTGTGGCTACACCAGGATTAGAACCACCGACCTTGCGTGTCCCAGTCAGTTACCTTAACCACAACGCTACCGGCCGCACACAAGGACATGGCATGGGTTCTTCTGTGAGGTCACACGGTGGTGTGGGTTCTACTGCAACATTAATTATGCAAGCTGGTCTAGAGTCCAAAATCACACCTTAATCGCTATATAGTGTACTATACTCACTTTCCACCATTTTGAGTGAATTGCAACTGAAAAATTTGTGCACTATGTAATGCCCTCAAAAAGTCCCACAATGCAATGGAAAATGTAGTGTACAAAGTGTACAAAGCTTGTACACTGATGCAAATCTAATGTGTTTTTCACCAGCTGCCGGCAGTTTCGCTCGCTTCTGTTATTCTGATTAGGTGATCAGAATCAGTTAGATACTTTGGACGCTGCAATTGTTAGGATAATTATTAGATCGCTAGTTTGCATTGATAATTAGCAGTTTATATAGGCGTGCTCAGAGCGACGCTCACTCCCATTTGGAATGGTATGGTGGGTCAGTACCCCATTAGTCTGCTCTCTCCCCTACAGAACGCGGTTCCAGCGACGTGGCCCCCACCAACCTCACTGACCCCCTGTGACAACTTCACAGTTGCAGGGGGGCTATGGAACTGCCAATCTGCCACACAGAAGGCTGACTTCATTACTGGTTATGCCTTCCTACTGTCCCTACAGTTCCTTGCCCTCACCGAGACCTGGATTACACCAGAGAACACCGCCACCCCCGCTGACCTCTCATCCTCCTTCTCCTTCTCACACACCCCCCAGCCCTCTGGCCATGGAGGTGGCACTGGCTTGCTGATTGCCCCTTCCTGGAAACCTTCTCGACCTGATCTTTCTGAGGAACTGCTCCTCTTCTAACCCCACTGTTAGGGAGGACAACCGAAAAATGTATTTCCGGAAATCAACATGAATATTATGATTATTATTTTAGCTCATGTGCACACACAGCGGTCTACATTCTAAAGCTCCACTTTGCCCTCCCTACCACTGTTACCCCTTTACACATGTCAGATCACCACTTCATTTCCTTCTCCATCCCCCTAGCTCCTCTGCCTCCCTCCCCTTCTCTCACCCCCACTGTTTCTGTCCAATGTAACCTCCGCTCTCTATCACCCTCCTCCCTTGCCCCCAGAGTCACTGCTTCTCTCCCTCCTCTGGAATCCTTCTCCAAACTACCCACTGACTCTGCATCTTCCGCCCTGCTTTCCTCTCTCTCCTCAGCCCTTGACTCTCTCTGTCCTCTTGTCTCCCGGCCTGCTCGATCCTCCCCTCCCAGCTCATGGGTTTCTGACCTTCTACGTTCCTCCAGGCCCAGCCTACCTGCAGCTGAGAGGAAGTGAAGACCCATCGGACCTGTCTTCCTACCAGTCTCTCCTGGCGGAATTCTCCTCCACTATCACCACTGCCAAAAGAAATTACTTCCAAACAAAAATCCAGAATTCCACTTCTAACCTCCGTCAACTGTTCTCCATTTTCTCCTCTCTCCTCAGCACACCACCCCCACCATCTCAGTCCTCCCTCACTGCTGATGACTTTGCAGTATTCTTTGACGAGAAGGTTGCAGATATCCGCAGCACCTTCGCCACCACCACCTCTGTGCCTGCCTCCCTTTCTGTGCCTGCCCCCTGTTTCTCCTCTTTCTGTCCCCTTACAGATGCTGATGTGTCTCACCTCCTGCTCTCCCACCGCCCTACTACTTGTGCCCTGGACCCCATCCCCTCAAACCTCCTTCAGGCAATTACGCCTGACATCCTTCCGTTTGTCACCTCCCTTGTTAACTCCTCTCTGTCCTCTGGCTGCTTTCCCTCATCATTCAAGAGGGCCTACATCACCCCGCTCCTAAAGAAACCCACTCTAGACCCCTCCTGCATTCAAAACTACCGTCCGGTATCTCTCCTTCCTTTTCTATCCAAATCCATTTAACAAGCTGCCTCCAACCAACTCTCTTCCTTCCTCTCACAGAATTACCTGCTGGACCCCCACCAGCCCGGCTTCAGACCTGGCCACTCGATGGAGACCGCACTCCTCTCCGTCAATGAGTCCCTTCAGGCTGCACGAGCAACCTCCCTCTCCTCTGTCCTGATCCTTCTTGACCTCTCTGCAGCGTTTCACACGGTCAACCATTCCATCCTCTTAGCCGCCCTGGCATCTACAGGGATCTGTGGCACAGCCTTAGACTGGATTAAATCTTATCTCTCTGGCCGGTCCTCCCAGGTGTCCTGGGCTGGAAGAGTGTCAACCCCTCGCCCCCCTAGTTACAGGAGTCCCCCAGGGCTCAATCCTCGGACCCCTCCTCTTCTCCATTTACACGAGATCCCTTTGCCCCGTTATCCCTGCTCATGGCATCTCATATCATTGTTATGCCGATGACACCCCAACTCTTTCTCTCCTTCCCCCCATCAGACACACAGGTCTCTACCCGTATCTCCGCCTGCCTGAGAGACATCCAGAGCTGGATGGGCAACCACCATCTAAAGCTCAACCCAGGTAAGAAGGAGGTAATCTTCATCCCTGCTCTAACCTCTCCCTTCTCCGATTTTTCCATCTCACTAGGGGATACCACAGTAACCTCATCCCCTAGTGCAAGAAACCATGGAGTGGTGATGGACAACATCTTCTCCGAGAACATCGCTACGGTGACCCGGGCGTGCAGGTTCTTCCTGTACAACATCCGGAGAATCCGACCCTTTCTCACCACCTACTCCACTCAGCTCCTTGTTCAAGCAATGGTCCTGTCCCGCCTGGACTATTGCAATTCTCTGCTGGCTGGCCTTCCCGCATCTGCCATCAGACCCCTACAACTGATCCAGAATGCTGCAGTCTGTCTGGTATTCAATGTTCCCAGACATTCACATGTCACCCCCCTGCTCAGCAACCTCCACTGGCTGCCTGTTATGGCTCGCTTTGGTGCTTGCATACCAGGCAGTTAAGGGATCAGCCCCTGTATATATTCAATCCCTTATCAAGACCTATACACCAACAAGGCCCCTCCGTTCTGCCACTTCATGCCGTCTGGCGCCTCCCCCTCGCCACACCTGCACTTCACGCTCACGACTGCTGTCTGTCCTGGTCCCACGGTGGTGGAATGACCTCCTGATGGATGTCAGAACAGCAGAGTCTCTTCAAGCGCAGACTGAAGACTCATCTCTTCAGGCTACACCTTTCCCTCCCTAACTCACCACCATGATTAGCCTTAGACTGTAATGGCACTTATGTATAGATTGTATAGCTATTGTTACTTGTATAGATATTGTTGTTTTTTTATTGGCTGTTGTATTGTTGTACTCAGGGTATTCTAGCTGCCAACTGTGGCATGCTAGTTTGGAAGTCGATTGTACTCTTCAAGGGTTCTGATTATCTGTATGTTTACACTAGGACTCGGAACTGTACTGTCCTCTCAGGTCCTCTTCGCACCTATACTTGTGTTTGATTTGCACTTCATTGTACGTCACTCTGGATAAGAGCGTCTGCTAAATGCCATGTAATGTAATGTAATATTTATGCAAAAAAAACCCACAATGCAATGATTCACCTCTCCCACTGCAAACCCCAATTGATAATGGCAGTTCAATCACTTTTCCTTGGTTGTTTATTTAGATAAATCTGAGGACAGACGCGCGTAAATTAGGATATTTACATCACGCCATACTTGTCAATGGTGATGCAAAATGATAATTCACAAGTGCCAGAAATCACAACCTACCACTCCCTAAAGAGCCAGAAATCACAGCTTACCATTCCCTAAATAGTGTCCTATTGAGCGTTTCCAATGGAGGGCATAGCGAACGAGTGAAGGAGGGAGAGGTTTCAGACACAGCCGAGATTCTACATCACCGGCAGATTTGGGGATGGTCCACAGGATGGGCTGACTGCTACAGTTATATCACAGGGAAGCCTGTAGCCTAGTGGCTAAGGTACATGACTGGGACCCAGACGGTTGGTGGTCCAATCCCCGATGTAGCCACCATAAGATCCACTCATCTGTTGGGCCCTTGAGCACGTCCCTTAACCCCACATTGCTCCAGGGGGTATTGTCCCCTTCTTAGTCTAATCAACTGTAAGTCGCTTTGGATAAATTAATAAATTAATCATTATTAGGGAATTCTGTGTTCGAAAATTAGGCAAATCAACATTTAGCTTGACCGATCAAATCAACAAAAAGCTAAAAGTAAATATGGAGATACAAATTCACCATTCATCATACCAATTGCTTTTTGAAACTCCACAACGTTGTCCTGTGACCAACTGGAAGGTATATGGCATCCAAACAAAGTAAAAATAGTTCTCAGAATAGTGTGTCATTATTATTACACTTGTGTTTGCTAGGATGGTTTTATTGCTGCTTTTGTTTGGCTATGTAAGCTGTTTCTTCCGACGTAAGCATACACCATTCCTTCCCGTTGTGTTGTATAATAGATAGAATAGGGTTTTATAGATGTAATCCATTGTCAGATTCATCAACATGGCCCAAGTCCTTATCTTTGTTGTATTCTTAGCACTAGAAAACTGTTCTTCCCTCTTTCAGCGCACCTGTTATGGGTTTGCACTTTGTTCTGGATAAGAGCGTCTGCCAAATGCCTATAATATAAATGTAATAAATCAGTCATCAAGTCATCCCTGGACTACAGGAAACAGGAGTGACTGTATGAAATATGGATCTTTGTCATGGATTATTCTGTCACCATGCAGTGTTGCAAGCCTCACCTCCTTGTAGCACTTCTGCACAATCTTGTTGCTCGTGTTTCCCCAAACGGTCAGATGCTCGCGGTTGTACTTCACCACGAGTTCTGAGACCTGAGGACACGCACCCACACGCGCGCACACACACACACACACACACACACACACACACACACACACACACACACACACACACGCACACAAGCACACACACACATGCACAAAGACACGCACACAGGCACGCACATACATATTTAAAGACACACACACACACACACACACACAAAAGTGTGTGTCCTTTAAGTTTCACTCTTCATTATCCGTTCCACACGTAGACCAGCATGCATCGGCCACAACACTGATTGCTACTTCCACGGTCTCTACACACTCAGGAATATCTGCACTAAATACGACATCACTATAAGCGCAGTGGGAAGTAAAAACCACTTTACACTTCACACCCTCCAAACTTATAACCTTGAGATTTGGTTTGCTGTGTAAGCTCTGGCTTAACAAAATAAACTAGCTGAACAGAGGACATTTGGAAAGTAAAATGCTTCATGATTTGCACGCATGCACACACACACACACACACACACACACACCTTTACACCTCGCTGGCCAGTGGAGGATGGGCTCCCCCTCTATAGTCGGGGTCCTCCAGAGATTTCTTCCCACTAGGGGAGTTTTTACCTCAGCTTTTAGCCCTTCTGTTACTCTCTGTAAAACCCACCTTTCTGATGAGCGTGTCGTCGTTGGCCTTGATGTCGATGTTGACGGGGGTGTGCGGGAAGGCCTCGAAGACGTCCCTCAGCAGGGGAATGTGCTTATCCTCCCCTCCCTCACAGAAACACTCTGTGTGCACACACACACACACACCATTAGTGTGTGAATACGTTCACACACGCACACACACTGCTGGTGGGTGAATACGCTCACACACGCACACACACTCACACACAATTAGTGGGTGAATACGCTCACACACACACACACACACACACACACACACACAGATCATTAGTGTGTGAATATGCACAGATTGTAGGCCATTCTAATATTTGTGCTGTGCAAGTTCAATAAAAGTCCCTCAAAAACAAATGCGCAGAACCTTTACATTAGTCTACAGCAACACAGTAACACTCACCTTTCTGGAAGGAGACATCAAGCTTGCACAGGTAAGGGGGCAGCTCCTACACACACACACAAACACCATACCCACACACAAACACACACACACACACACACACACATCATAACCACACACAAGCAAGGTACACACATACCATACACACACACACATACCATACCCACACCCACGCACAAACACACAGACAGGAGAGTGAGGTTTCATTACTCCATAATGAGCGCAGCAACAATGGCATGGCAATCAGTCTTGTTTTAGCCAATCAGAAATGTACATGCGCTCACCAGAGCCAATCCCAATGATGTGCTTAAGTACTGTAAGTGCCTGACAGACTATGACAGGACAGCAATTAACCCAGAGAATCCAGACCAGGGATCAAATGCATCCTGGGTAATTAACTGAACAATCAGTGTAATAGAGGGTGGAACATATTCATGTTACGAGGGTGTGACTCTCACAGTGTACGCCAGGTCACAGACGTTAGCACAAACGCCCGTTGAGCGCATCAGGTTGTGGTCATGTGACACCACAACCTCCTCATCCTTGGTCAGGTGACAATCCAGCTCCAGCATGTCTGTGCCCAGCTGGACCGCACTGGGGAGGGAGAAAGAGTGAGACATTAACACTGAACATGAGAGAGAGAGAGAGAAAGAGAGAGAGACAGAGAAAATTAAAACGGAAACAGAGAAAGAGCTGTACCCCGAGTTTGGAATTCAGTTAGTTATGTGTTTGCATAACTATCAGACAGCTGCCGAACATGTTTGGAACAGGTTGGAACGGGTTTTCTCTGGTGAAACTTCAAAACAGGAAGTCAGAAAGTTAATTTAAGTGTTGTGCAAATGTTGCCTTACTGTCACATGTAACCAAACCGTAATCACGCCTGTAAACCGTAATCACGCCTGTAATCTCTGCAATTCCCCCTGTGGTGACCAGCTAATCTCAGATACCAACAGATACTCAAATACTGCAGCCCTCCAGGACTGGAGTTAAACCTGCAGACACTGCGGCCCTCCAGGACTGGAGTTAAACCTGCAGACGCTGCGGCCCTCCAGGACTGGAGTTAAACCTGCAGACACTGCGGCCCTCCAGGACTGGAGTTAAACCTGCAGACACTGCGGCCCTCCAGGACTGGAGTTAAACCTACAGACACTGCGGCCCTCCAGGACTGGAGTTAAACCTCCAGACACTGCGGCCCTCCAGGACTGGAGTTAAACCTGCAGACACTGCGGCCCTCCAGGACTGGAGTTAAACCTACAGACACTGCGGCCCTCCAGGACTGGAGTTAAACCTGTAGAAACTGCACCCCTCCAGGACTTGAGTTGGATAGCTCTTGCTCAATGGTGTTTGAGGACACGGGGTCGTGGTTCTACTCACTGTCTGAAAGCTGCCATGGTGTTCTCCAGGTTTTCACCTGCACCTGCACAATTTTAAAAAATCTAGTTGAGTCCAAGGTCACTGCAAATTAACTGAACACACTGAATTCCCCCTTCGCCCAATCAAAGAACAATGCACTTTTACCCATATAAATATTGTCTTGGGATAATTATTAACAAATGCTTTGTTTGCTGTCCCCTCACCCAGAGTTACATCTGGCTATGCTTTATTGCACGTTCAGAACAGCTTGCTGTGTACGTTTAATTGCCTCCATTGTAATAACTATCTAGCCTAGCTCAGTAAATCAAGCGAAAAAATACCTGATTGCATGATTTACACCACTGCAGAGGACACAGTCACTCACTGTACAGATGATGCCACACCATAAGACTGGGTTTGACAAGTGCACCCACATTAGGAGCAGTTGCTCCTGAACATGTTTTTAGGAGTATCTACTAACTGGGATGCTTTAGTGTGCACCTAAATATTTCAAATTGGGAGCATGCGTGCTCCTTGGAAAAAAATGTTACTGTAGATCTCGGTTACATTAAATATGGAAGCTGACTCATCTGCATGAAATAGAGTAATTACAGTGAGCATAACCCCATGCTTGCAGGGTGACAAACTTGCTCAACTTCTTATTTTGCAAGGGTAAGCCTGCTTGTCGAGAACACAAGCCTTGAAATTTAACCAAATAATTAAGGCCTCAGAGAGGCAGAGGGAGAGGGAGAGGGGGAGAGAGAGAGAGAGAGAGAGGGGGGGATAGGGCGAGGGGGAGAAATGGAGAGTGAGAGACATACTTGACATAACTGCAGTTTTGCGAACTGCTTGATAAACAGCGTCAGTCTACCAGACATTCAGCACAGCATATACACAGATGTTAAGAAAAATAAGATAACATTACAGTCTCTCTGTCCAATCTGAACAGGAATTACAGTCCCTCTGTCCAATCAGAGCAGGCATTACAGTCCCTCTGTCCAATCAGAGCAGGCATTACAGTCCCTCTGTCAAATCAAAACAGGCATTACAGTTCCTCTGTCCAATCAGAACAGGCATTACAGTCCCTCTGTCCAATTAGAGCAGGCATTAGTCCCTCTATCCAATCAGAGCAGGAATTACAGTCTCTGTCTAATCACATGTCATAGCTGAGCAACCAATTTGGCCTCATTGTGTTCAAAATGAAAAGGGAAAATTGATCTTCTGGCACAGCCAATTGGAAAGCCATTATGATCCACAAAGCAGGATGCGGGTCAGTGCCACAATAACAAAAGAAATTGGATACAACCGGACACCAGAACACCAAGAAAGGCATGCAAAGCAGATACTACTTGCAGGCCTTATCAGCTTAGTCAAAAGGCCCTTTTGCCCTGAGAAAGAGGAACCCAGCTCAATGCATATTGACACCAAGTATTCATCCTTAGAACACTCTTGTAGGAGCAATAGATGGGCTGCTATTGTATATATAGCTAGGCCAAAACAGGGGTCTTTGTTTACATTGGTAACCAATAGCCAAAAATTGCAGTTGTTTTAAAAGATGAGTTTTAATGATCATATGGCTTTAACTTGTGACTGCGTCTGTCAGTGAAGATAAGAAAAGTCCCTGGAGACTGTTGTTGGAGACCAATGAAAAAGTTTGTTGGATCAATGTGGAAGGGTGATGGGGTCAGTCTTTGAGTGAGTTAAAGGTCAGATTAATCTCAAAATGAGAGGTGCAACATGTTGAAAGTAACCCTCCAAGACTATCAGGCTGGTTACAGTGCCGTTGTACTGACCTGATGTTTCAACACCACCAGTATGACATAAGACCAGCATACGTTTGTACATAGGCTACAGAACTAACTCAAATCATCCCAGACTGAAACTCTTCGCTAGCCACTTACATCGTAGCTCAGACGTTACCTCATTTGACCCTCTCTGCGGATGCTAGCTAGCTACCAAACAGAACGCAGAGGCATTAGTTATACGCGATTAGCAAAGTTAGCTCTCGACTAATTACGTTTCAAAGATCAATGGGGCTGTTCTTCATATCGTGTCAAGCATATCAATATGTCATACAGCTGGTCAGATTGTGGCTAATGCAGGTACAAGCTACAGCACTGGATACTGCAACTATCCATATTCTGCAAACATATTTCAGTAAAATATTAGCTGTTCCACTGTAAACTACATAGCATTAGCATTATAAACGAGAGCCTAGAATTTGACCCCCTTGTCAGCCAATCAGTTAACTGCCACGCTAGTGTTCATTCTTATGTACATTGCAAATGGATAGTACTGTGATTGTGAATGGTATGTAGCTAAGCTAGCTAACGATAGCCGGCCACTCACCCCCGCGGTGCGATATGTGTCTGCTCCTGAAAGTCTCCCGTTTCTTCCGATGCAAAAGTGACGGACATTTAAACAGCAGGACTGATGTGAGAACATATCCCGTCACGGGTAGCAGCACGTACATCGCGGCACACATATGTCCTGTCCGAAAAAGATAGAGAATAACAGAATGACGACACCGTGCTTTTAGAAAATGTGAGCGCGAAAAATGCAGCCGTCAGCTTCCGTGATACTAGTATAGCTAGACTAGCTAGGAGGCTACCTTGGCTCAACACAGTAAATGTCAACGAAGGCTAACTCAACGTTAAGCTAATTGAATGCTCGCTGTGTTGTTTAATCGTAGCTATGCAACAACTTCTCTTCTAATGAAAACAATAGCTGCAGGTGTATTAAGCACACCAATTAGCACAAAGGTAGCTAGCTACCTAGCTAGTTACTTGGTCTGGATGAGTTGTATTAGCTAGCTAACGTTGGCTAACATGCCGGTAACAAAGTAAACTAGCCTCTCGAGCAAGCTCTTTTTTTGACATTTCGTCAAAAAAAGTCGTCACTGCCTCCGTTTTTCATCTTGCTGTGTTGCCCTTTTTACACCTACCGCCGACAAAGTTCGGGTTAACCAGCTAACACGGACTGACACACACTAATACACTCCGCAATCGGCACAATATCGTTGCCTTCAGCATTCCAACACAACTGGCATCCTCCTTAGGCTAAGCATACATACATAATACATACATACTTAAGACAGATACAGGCGAGTGCGCATGCTCTGTGATATGACAATCAAATTTTAATGACATGTCATTTCAAAATGGAACAGGCCGACCAGGTCCTCTTTGAATACCATTATTTTGTTACAAATAATTCCAATATATTTTGTAACTTGGTGCATAACTTGTGCTGTGCAATCATGTCTGCTTTTGAAAATTAGGAACTACATTCATATCCAGTTACTGCTGCCATTCACATGAGCAAGGTGCAGAAAGTGTAGTTATTGGATTCCAGAAGTTGAGTAAAGTGCTGTTGCTATAAAGCAATCTTGACAGCTTTCTTTGCAATCTTGTGACCATATTATGTTCTTTTGAATTCAGTTTTATTATGTAACATAGTCTGAAAACCTGTGAGCCTACACTTTCAGAAATAAACATAGGAAAATTGCAGAAAATGGTACAAATGCTTGTCGCTGGGGGGGTAACCTATACCCAGCTAATGTTAGCAAAATTCAAATCTGGGCAGAATCTGAACTCAAGTGCCCCCCTAGTATCACCATAACGGTGTTGTACTCGAGTTTAGAAACTCCTGTGTTCTGTGGCTGAGACAGAAAATATTACTCATCGATTATCGTTTCATCACATGCCCATCACCTGTGCAGGTGTAAACTCCTTTCCGTGAAAACCTGTCATCATTGCACTGAAGGTACTGCAGTACATTAATATGCATGCCTCCTTTGCAGGTTGTATCTCAGACTTGTATCATTACATCACCAGCCAACAGAGGATGGACTTCCTTTCTATCCTCCTGAGCCTTTTTTTCTATGGGGAGTTTTTTTGCTTACTATTTTGGGGGTCCAAGTCTGGTGTTCTCCCTTCTGCTACTGTAAAGCATCTTAGTCACATTCTTCTGTAAACTATACGAGTGCAATTTCATCAAATTGAATTCTGGAAATACCCTTCTCAGAAAGCAGTGTGCATAGGTACTGCTTCAATGGCCTCATCCCCACACTGCTTGTATGTGTATACATGAAGTGCTGGATATGCCAAATTCAACCTTCAGAAATTAGTTAAAATGTCACCAGTAGATGGTGCCACCATACTGTAGTGTTGGGCCCAAGGCACCTTCCTTCCCCTAGTGACGCCTGAAAGGCAGCAGGTTCAGCTCAGCCAACCACAGATTATGTGTACATACTTCTTCGCTGGCAGTTTTTATTTAATGTATTTTTATCAAATCTATCTATATTACTGAGCTAGCTTGTTTGCTAATCTGTCACTATTTGTTTTCTATTTCTACAAGCTGCTGCCTTCCAGGCTTCACTGAGGGAAGTAAAGTGCATTGGGCTAGTGTAGGTGCACTGCTTTTTTCTCACCAAATATAATAATTTAATTCTGCAAAAATGCAAAGCAGGACAACTACAAATTTAGGCGTGACTATTGGGCAGTAGTGGCTGGAGGAATTGGTTGTTTTAATCTTTGGATACGATGATGGATTGTCATCGGCATGGACATCAGCAATGTAGTCAACATTAACTTAATGATGTTTTAACAATGAAAAGAAAAAGATTATTATATGATTATTATATGATTATATGATTTGTCAAACACTCCCGTGAAATAACCAAATCCAAATTATATGCTGTTTGTGTGGTGATAGCTTGAACTGATCATGGTCTTCTAGATGTTTCTGTATCAAGAGCAACATTTGGTTGCCTCAATCTTGTTTTTACATTTGCTATTCATCATTCCTACAAAATAAAATATGTTTGTGATACTTTGGCAGCAATGTTGTTCATTATTCCTTTATTCTTTACTTAATCCATAACTTTTGCCATGTTGTATATATCTCAGGCAAGCATTAGATTTTGACAGCTTAATAGGAAAGCATCAGAACATTGATTAGATAATCAGCCATTCATTTTCTGTATCTCCCTGTGCCCAGCTCTTCTGTCCTCCCAGGGGTGTGTCATGCCCTGTGACAAGTCTGTTGCAGTAATGAACCCAAATGAGTACAGAATTGGTATAGAAATCAAGTTCTATTCCACAAGTCAGAGACACATGTAGAACAGAAGCCTAAAAAATCATCTGGACACACACTCTGAGAAATGAAGGTACAATGAAGGTCTATTTCTGTTCTTTATGCCAATTTGCCAAATGTGCTCTGAGAGTACAATCATTTTCTATTATCGTACAAATAAGTACTATGTACAAGCAAAAACAGTGCAAATGAATTATGTATTGCTAGCTAGGGGTATAATTGTATGTAACGATAGGGTACCATCCAGGTGACAAACATTTGTACCTTTATAGGAACATACAATTTTTCTCAGTGCAGCTTTTATCTGACCTGCCTGGTTACCCATCACACAAAGTCACAGTGAACCAACTTTGACATCCTGAATAACTGGTTTAAAGGATGAGATGGCACCAGATGGCAGATATTATATGAAGTTATTTGTCCAGAACAGATAAGAGTCGTTGTCTGACAGACAGGTTGTAGTGATGTAATGATATGGACAAAGTTGACAGGACTCTTTGGCCAGAACCAATGTACTTGAAATATTTTTGAAGCACTGCATTAGGTACACATTACATGCATGCTAACCCAGAACCCTTATAATTGATGAATATAATTGACTTGACTTACCTGTAATCTTTCAGGCCTGGCACCTGCACTTGAATGAACTTGCACTTGAATGAACAATAATTGTCATTCATTCATTATCCTAACCCGCTTATCCTGAACAGGGTCACAGGGGGGCTGGAGCCTATCCCAGCATACCATTACAGCGACTATGTTAGTCACAGATGACATCATCAAATCCCTAGATAAGAAGAAACACTGTGCAGCGCTGTTTGTCGATCTATCTAAGGCATTTGACTCTGTGGATCACGCATTGTTACTGCAGAGGCTTGGCTGCATAGGCCTTGGTGAAACGGCTCTGAGCTGGTTTAAAAACTACCTATCTGAAAGAACTCAGTGTGTTTCAGTAAATGACTACACCTCAGCTGCTCTTACTATAAACACAGGTGTTCCTCAAGGTTCTATTTTGGCCCCTGTCTTATTCTCCATCTTTATAAATGATCTAGGTAAAGATTTAAGTCCTGCCCGCTTTCATTTATATGCCGATGACACAGTCATCTACACGGTGGCACCCACTTTAAATCAAGCCATAGAGCTCCTGCAGGATGCCTTTCATACTTTGCAGCACTCTCTGCTACGGTTAAGACTGGTCCTAAATGCAAAGAAGACCAAGTACATGACCTTCACTCGTTCTGGAGCCACTACAGCTGTCCCTACAGTCCTGACACTGGAAGGGACATGCCTTGAAAAAGTAGCCTCCTACAAATATTTGGGCATATGGCTTGATGAAAAGATGGCATTTGATGTGCACATTGGGAACCTGCTGAAAAAGCTTAGGCCCAAATTGGGCTTTTTCTTTCGTTTAAGAAAATGTTTTCCCTTTGAAGCCAGAACGAGAATCGTTCAGAGCTCTTTTCTGTCTGTGTTGGACTATGGTGACGTGATCTATATGCATGCTCCATCCTCCCTGCTTAAAAAGCTGGATTCTGCTTATCACGCTGCTATACGTTTTGTAACAGATGCAGGCTCACGTACTCACCACTGCACTCTGTATCAATCTTTAGGATGGTCCTCTCTGTATCAAAGGAGACAGTCGCACATGCTGATTTTTATTTTGAAGTCTCTGCTAGGCAAACTACCTTTATACATTTCCAGACTTCTGTCCTTTTATACCTGTACTTTTAACACCAGGCGAGCAGCTAATAAGATGCTTTTGGATGTTCCCTTGGTGCAGTCAGAGTTTGGCAAGACTGCATTCTCTTACTACGCCCCTTCCTTGTGGAATAAGCTGCAACAACAAATTAGTCTAGAGGCACTCCCTACTATTAGTGCCTTTAAGGTTATGCTACAGAGAGCCCTACAGGAAACATGTAATTGCTTTACCTGATGCTGACTCAATTATGCTTTTTTAAAATGCACTTGTAGCCTACTGCGTCTGTGTTTGACTTTTATTTATTTATTTATTTTTATTTTTATTTAATTTTATTATAAATAATTTTTTTATTTTTTATTTTATTTTATTTTTGTCATGTATATTGTATATGCCTTATTGTTTCTCATGTTGTAACTTTATGTGTGCCGTCTTGGCCAGGACTCCCTGGAAGAAGAGATCTTGTATCTCAATGGTGACATTTCCTGGTTAAATAAAGGACAAATAAAATAAATAAAAATAAAATTGGGCGAAAGGCAGGAATACACCCTGGACAGGTCGCCAGTCCATCGCAGGGCACACACACCATTCACACTCATACCTATGGGCAATTTAGACTCTCCAATCAGCCTAACCTGCATGTCTTTAGACTGTGGGAGGAAACCCACGCAGACACGGGGAGAACATGCAGACTCCGCACAGAGAGGCCCCAGCCGACAGGGATTCGAACCCAGGACCTCCCGCGCCGAAGCCGCGGATAGTTAAGCTTAACTTTCCTTAACTTTTCCCATTCATTCTCAACGGAAGTTCTTATCACTTCGGATGCGATATATTCTTGGCCGCACGTTGATATCGCGGCGCTGTTCCGAGAAAAACCAATGACGTCCTTACAGCGCGGATTCCTTAACTTTTCCCATTCATTTTCAACGGAAGTTCTTATCCATGGGCTCCTTTTGGTAAGTCTTATTTAGATAATTATTTTGGCATTAACGGGTCCTCGAATGATATTCATGTTGTTGAGGTATTCCCGATGTATTATTGTTATTTTGAATGTTCCAATTGTTCGTTTTTTTATGTGGGAAAATTACAGGTAAACGGGATAATGTCTCTGCATGTCTGCTTCTCAACGTCGTAGCCAGCTACATTAACATGCTATCACATTACGGTTTTAAAATATCACCGTCATTAATAGTATTGACAATTTGTATACACGTTTGATTCGTGAAGGTTTAGACATAAAATGTATTATTGTTGCTCGTATTTCACTGGCAATTGTTTATTGACATTGGCCTAACTTACTGTCATTCAGACATCTTGGTATATGTTCCTTTATTTTCCATTAATATATTATTATTATTATTGTTGTTGTTGTTAACTTGCCCATATTATGTAGTTGCCCAGCTAAGTACTTAAATAATAGAGCAGTTTCCACAATTATTATATTATACAATATTTACACCCATGTTACCTTAAATTATATGAATGTACAGTAAATACATATACTTTTTGTTCTGTTTTTTCTTTGTTTAGTACAACAATGACTGTAATGCCAGGCATTGCAGTATAATTAGGCACACAGTATAATTAGTATAGGTCTCTTGGTTACTTTCATACATTTGATAACTAACGTTACTTTGATATCTCCAGGTGATCAGCATGTGGAGGCGTCTATATTTTCTCCCAGGTAGGCGCAGATGTACTTCCGAAGAGGTCTGTGAAGTCCTTGGCAAAATCGGAACAATACCAGTACCTCAGGAGACCCAGCCTTCACCTTCCCTCCTGCCCTGGCTATTCCAACTGCCCCAGTCCCAAGCCTAGTCTCCTTTAATACCTATGCATATCCACCATGCTAATATTGTTACAAACAACAATATATAGTTATTCATTGATATTTTTGTTGCTGTTGCTGTTGCAAATAAGAATTGTAATATGCAATGCCCTCCGTAATGCTTGGGATAAAAACATTAATTTAGCTCAGTACACCACAATTTTATATTCATAAACAAACGATTCAAAGTGCAAGTTCTCATATTTTATTAAAGGGTATTTTTATGCATTCTGGTTTCACCATGTAGACATGACAGCACTTTTTATACATAATCCCGCATTTCAGGGCACCATAATGTTTGGGACATATTTATGTGATGTAAATTACAGTCATGTTTACTGCATATTTTCTGTCTGCATGACTGGTTGAAGTCTGTGACCCACTGAGACATGACTGTGGTCTTTTGTGGACAGTAGTCTCTGACACATCCACGCCTGCCTCCTGAAGGGTGTTTCTGATCGGTTGGACACATGTTTGGGATTTTTCTTCATTATGATGAGAATTCTTCAGCTATCAGCTGTAGAGGTCTTACTTGGCTTGCCATGCCCTATGCCCCATTACATGTTCTCTCTCCTTAATGCTGTTCCAAACAGTTGATTTTGTTACACCTAAGGTTTGGCATAACAAAGCAGACATTACAGACTTTTTATTTTAATTTTTCAGTCTCATAATGGCTTCCTTGACATTCATTGGAATTTGGACATTCTGGCCCTCATGTTTAATGCCAACAATAATACAAACCAAAGGCAAGAAAAAGCTGAGAAAAATATGATGTTTATTGTTACTATATATAAAACACACTGTAATTTCAATATGGTGAAACCAAAGTCTGTAAACATGCCCTTCAATATTTCCTGAGAATATGCATTTTTGATTACAAATCTAAAATTGTGGAGAACAGAGCCAAATAAAAAAATGTCTTTGTCCTAAACATTACAGATGGCACTCTATATAACATTGTAATCTTTTTTTGTGTATGTAATAAATTGCAATCATTGATCTAATGTCAGTAGTGATGTAATGTCAGTTCTACATCTAATGTAGAACTTTCCACATATTGTTATACACTGCTATTTTCACATACATACTACTGTACTACTTTTATGTTGCCTCATTGTGTAAGTGTAAATATGTTTATACGGTTCTGTACTTTAATGAGCTATACCCTTCACCTCAGTTACATATTTTGCATGTTCTATTTGAAAATATACACTCACTTTATTGGGTATTTATTAGATGTATTAGGTCTTCTGCTGCTGTAGTCTATCCACTTAGAGGTTTGACGCATTGTGTGTTCAGAGATCTGTTCACTGATGTTATGTGCAGTTATTTGCATTACTGTCACCTCCCTGTCAGCTTAGACCAGTCTGTACCTTCTCCATTACCTCACTCATCCTCAAGCCATTTCCGTCTGCAGAACTGCCGATCACTGAATGTTTGTTTGTTTTTCGCACCATTCTGAGTAAACTCAAGAGACTGTTGTGGATGAAAATCCCAGGAGATCAGCAGTTACAGGAATACTCGTACCTTGCACCAACAATCATGCCACAGTCAAAATCACTATTGGTGGATATGAACATGAACTGGAGCTCCTGACCCATATCTGCATGATTTTATGCATTGCACTGCTGCCACGATTAGGTAATCGCATGACTAAGTAGGTGTACAGGTGTTCCTAATAAAGTTCTCAGTGAGTGGATATTTTGGCAATTGTCTGTATCTGTGTGCATGGATAGTAGACAAGTTGTAAATATTGTTCTCCTTCAGTTGCCATAAAAACTTTTACCCAATCCAACCAGCTGCCTGCCTTTCATTTTATTTCCTGCTTGATATTATTAATTTGAATGTAAAGTTTGTCAGGATTAGAAGATATTAAATGATGTACTTCATTATCTGTCACGACCTGGCTCATTGGCCGTGACAAAGAGGGAGACGCACACTGACGCATTTAAAAAACAAGGTCAAATTTATTTGAAATAACCAGTTAACAAAAATGTGTAGTGTGAAAGTCAGTTGCATCAGTAGTGTGAGTGAGTGGATGTGTGAAAAGTATGCTGAAGCAATGTTGTCTAATGCAAACCCAAAAAGAACCAACAGGTACGTGGGAAGAGAGTTCCCTCCTTCAGACAAGAGTCAGGTACATTTTAACATCTGGTCACAGGTGCTTCCAATTGCGCAAATGACCTGGTGCTCCGCCAACAAGGCACCTGTGAAGTAACGCCAGAATAAGTAGCACAGAGCAGGGGGCCGTAACGTATCCCTAATTTTAACAATTTGAAACATCCATCCATCCATCCATTATCTGAACCTGCTTATCCCGATCAGGGTCACAGGGGGGCTGGAGCCTATCCCAGCATACATTGGGCGAAAGGCAGGAATACACCCTGGAGAGGTCGCCAGTCCATCGCAGGGCACACGCACCATTCACTCACACACTCATGCCTACGGGCAATTTAGACTCTCCAATCGGCCTAACCTGCATGTCTTTGGACTGTGGGAGGAAACCGGAGTACCCGGAGGAAACCCACGCAGACACGGGGAGAACATGCAAACTCCGCACAGAGAGGCCCCGGCCGACGGGGATTCGAACCCAGGACCTCCTTGCTGTGAGGCGGCAGTGCTACCCACTGCACCATCCGTGCCGCCTCCAATTTGAAACAATAAAATTAAAAAATTAAAACATTTACAGAGTTACAATAACAGCCATTAAAAACAATGTACTTAAAACAAATTGCATATCCCATATTGTTCAGAGTGAACAGTGGGGGACAGAGCCAAATACCTTAATTGTATTTGAGATAACTATTAAGTAGAATGATGGCAGAAAGGATTTCCTATCCATAGTGAAATGGAGCTGGGGATCTAATGACACAACAAACATGATTATGGGACAATTCTACAAGGAAATAGTTTCCATTATTTATGTCATGGTTTGGCAAAGGGCGGATTCGAGCCGTAGTGACCATCGTAGGGCTCTACACCTACACACGGCTGGCCCCTTGGTGTGAGGCGGCAGTGCTACCCACTGCACCATCCGTGCCGCCCCAATAATTTTCAATAATTTTTAATTTATGTACCATAATATACAACAGTATGTGGCTTTAACATAAGTAAAGTATTATAGTAGCATAGAATATTTCGCTTTAAGCAGGATTTCATTGAGTGACTGAATGTAACTGTCTGAGGATCGAACAAGCAATCAGTGCGTCCTAGAGAAGTTACATAACCACGAACTCACTTTTACTGCACTTTACAGTAGCTAACTTATTATGTGTAGGCACACTGTTCGCAAATGTTTACATAGATTCTGCCATTTGTAGAAACGACGTGTACGCAAAGGACTGCATTTTGAGCTACATTTTCTGTATGGAAGGTGGTATATAAATAAAGCTTATTATTATTATTATTATTATTATTATTATTATTATTATTATTATTGAAAGGGAAAAAACAACAACGCATTTGACACCGGTCGTGGGCGACGAAAAGACCCTCCGCAGAAAAGTGAGTTGAGGAGTTCCAGAGATAAGCGCGCAGCCTGGCGCTTTCGCTGCTCTTTCTTCGCTACTCTTTCGCGCTCGTTCGGCTGGCTGGGAGAAGAGGGCAGCAGGTAAGTCCTTCACTGAAATTGTGATGACAGAGTAGAGCAGTGCTAATGGCGTATAATTTCATTTTACTGGTAATGACAAACCACATTTAGTGTGATTTTTTGCTCGCACCGTGATGCAAAACGAGAATAGCTTGTTATCTAATTAATACACAAGTGTTTTGTACACATCGTTCGGTGTAGTTTTGCTATGGCACGCTTTGATCTTCCCAGTTACTGGATAACAATGCCAACCAGTTTTTGAGCAAGTCTCATCGAGTAATGTAATTTCGAATGTACCTCGTTGTAAACTTGGGAATGGCACATTTGTAATATATATGGAGCTAGACTTTACCTAGCCGTAGACCTATGTAACTACAAGAACGTGATGTCACCGTGTTTTACGAGTAGGACTACACGTGTATTCTCATATCAGAACTTGGACGATTATGGAATCTTGAATGTTTTATAATATACAATGGTTTGTAGATTGTTTTTAGGTTTAGACATTTTTTTTAGTTTCATGGAAAATTAAAGTGTTTCAGGTGTTTTTCAAAGTGTAGCCTACATGCATTTTTAGAGTTGAATTATTTAATATAATTGTACTATACTTTTATTGTATGAATTTTACTAATTGTAAAATGAATGAATTCATTTTATGTATTTAATTGACTGAATTGGAAAATAAATAAACTCTTACCTTTGTTCAAGCTACACTTCTTTTGTTATACATATGAGGCTACCTGGGGCTATTTAGCCTTATGTAATACAACCATAACAACGGTTGCCATGGCTACCATAGCCATAGTGAGAGAGGAAAGGGGGGAAAGGGGGGGTTATATATATGTTGAGTTACCTTGCTCTTTGACCCTGGTACATTGTGCAATGGTACAGTGTGTGCAGTTGTTCTTTCTCTGAGTGCAGGTGAGGGGTCCACTTGTAATGTGGTATAACATAACTACCTGCAGGACGTGCTGAACCAGCAAATGATCTGCAAATGATCTGTCATGTTCTTGTGAAAGCAGAATGCTTCTGCAGAACAGCTACAGTGGGAATTTCAGAGAACATTTTGTACAGAGAGAGGAAGGAGGGCATTGATGAGTATTATACCCACCACTGCTGTTTCAATAGAACATTGTCCCACAGGAGAGAACAGATCTGTTTCCATGGTAGCATTAGAGAAGTTGTGTAGATCTGGAGAGGGTGCCCAAACAAAGTGAGTTATGATTCTGTTCCCACCTGGGGTATGATTCTGTTCCCTCCTGACTTATGATGTATGATTCTGTTCCCTCTTGAGTTATGATTCTGTTCCATCATAACTCAAGATTTTCCTCTGATATTTTCCTCTGTCCTAGCTCTGACCTGTTCCTCTGCTCTTGCTCTGACCTGTTCCTCTGTCCTTGCTCTGAGCTGTAACTCTGCTCTTGCTCTGACCTGTTCCTCTGTCCTTGCTCTGAGCTGTTCCTCTGCCCTCACTCTGACCCGTTCCTCTGCCCTGCTCCAGCTCCAGAGCGATGGCTGACTCTGCTGTAGACGCCCCCATCCCGGAGCCTGTGCTGGAGGAGGATGGGCTCCTCAGCACCCTGGACCTGGTCCTGTTCTCTATCATCGCTGCCGCCCTCATCTACTGGCTCACCTTCCGCAAGAAGCCTGAGGAGATCCCAGAATTCAAGAAACTCACCACACCGTGAGTACTATTATTAGTACTACAACTACTGCTACTTCTGCCATTATTACGACTACTACTATTACTAATGCTATTACTACTGCTACTACAACTACTACTGCTACTATTACACTATTACTAATGCTATTACTACTGCTACTACTACTGCGACTACTGCTGCTACTACTACTACTACAACTACCACTACTACTGCTACTACTGCTAGGTATCTTTTCTGCTTAGTTGCTTTTCCTCAGCACTCTGTCTCAGAATAGTTCAGTATTTTACATTACAGCCATTATTTTATATTGCAGTGAATTATATTGAAGTGTTTATTCATATAGGTATTGGCTGCTGACCGTACTGACTAGAGTCAGTGTTATTTGGGCCTTGATTGGAGTGAAAGAATACCCTCTCCCTCTTTCTCTCTCTCTTTCTCTCTCCCTCCCTTTCTCATTCTCTCTTTCTCTTCCCCCTGTCTGGCTCCATTTTTCTCTCATTCTCACCCCTTCCCCCTTTCTCCCTCTCTCTTCCTCCCCTCTTTCACCCCCTCTCCATCTCTCCGTCTGTCCCCTTGTCTGCAGTACTTTCTCTTATCTCTGTACTGCCCTGTGAGTGGACAACCGGGCAGTCACCACAGCTCACACATCCTGTGAACCATGTGCTGTGGCTGGATGCTGTGATTCTCTGGGAAAACGGTATCTCTCCCGTCTGTGAGATAACGGATAAAAGAGTGGAAGAGTGAGGAAGGAAGTAGCTCACACACTCCAGAAGAACAGTGTGGTGAGAGTGTGGTGTTGGCTGTGTTCCCTGTAGCTCACACACTGCAGAAGAACTCGGGGGAGCAGTGTGGTGAGAGTTTGGTGTTGGCTGTGTTCCCTGCTGCCCATTCTGTGTAATGCGAGTACCTTTGCTTAGCACGTCACAACATTATTTTGGTGTGTGTGTGTGTGTGTGTGTGTGTGAGTGTGCAGCAGAACAAATATAGTTTTTATATTTGGCAGCCTTGGTAATGTTCACAGAATAGTGGTAAGGGGTCTGCAGTGTGCGTGTGCGTGTGTGTATGCCAATGTGTCTATCTATCTGTGTATGTGCGGGCATACTTGTATGTGCGGGCATACTCTAGTGTGTGTGTGTGTGTGTATGTGTGTGTGAGAACGGTCAGCCACTGCTTTCTGATTGGCCCTGATGGTGGAAAGTTGAGGCGACAGACAAGCAGTTCTTTCTGTTCCCCTCCAATGGACGCTGTCACTGATTGGCCCTTAGAGCAGCACTGAGCATCACAGAGAGAGCCCTTTTATGACAGAGTGGGTTACCATAGTGATATCCTGCCTTCCCATGGGGGGCTTCAATCAGCACACTCTGTTTCCCTTTAAAAAAGGGAAAAGGGAGTTATGATAACTGTTGCCCTTCTTACTCAGTTCCTGTGTGTGAGTGTGTGTTTGCAGGGGAGAGAGCGTGTGAATCTGCAGGCGGGTTTTATGGGAAGTTTCATTATTGAGTCTCAGCTCTTTCCCAGAGTGGCCAGATGTCTGTAGAGCCGCGAGAGGATCTGAGCTCCAGTCAGAGAGAGCATTCTTACCGCCAACGCTATCCTCCAATCAGAAAGAGCGTCCTTACTGCCAATGCTATCCTCCAATCTGAGAGAGCGTCCTTACCGCTAATACTATCCTCCAATCAGAGAGAGCATTCTTACTGCTAACACTATCCTCCAATCATAGAGACCGTCTTCACCACCAAAGCTATCCTCCAATCAGAGAGTGTTCTTGCCGCCAATGCTATCCTCCAATCAGAGAGATTGTCCTTACAATGTAATCCTCCAAGCAGACAGAGCATTCTTACTGCCAATGCTATCCTCCAATCAGACAGAGCGTCCTTACTGCTATCCTCCAATCAGAGAGAGCGTTCTTACCACCAACACTATCCTCCAATCAGAGAAAATGTTCTTACTACCAACGCTATCCTCCAATCAGAGAGTGTCCTTATCACCAACACTGTCCTCCAATCAGAGAGCGTCCTTATCACTATCCTCCAATCAGACAGAGTGTTCTTACCACCAAGGCTATTCTCCAATCAGAGAGAGCATTCTTACTCCCACCGCTATCCTCCAGTCAGAGAAAGCATTTTTACCGCTAACGCTATCCTCCAATCAGAGAGAGCGTGCTTCCCACCAACACTATCCTCCAATAAGAGAGAGCATTCTTATCGCTGCCGCTATCCTCCAATCAGACAGCATCCTTATTGCCAATGCTATGCTCCAATCAGAGAGAGCATCCTTAGCATCACCTTATCCACCAGGGGGAAATATTTTTCACTGGGGTGGTGGTGTGGGGTATGGGGGGCGAGGGGTGGCTGGCTCGGGGGGGGGAGTCGCTGAAGGCAGTGGGGGGAGGGTTTCCCTAATCCGGCTCTCGTTGGGGGCTGCGGACCGTCAGGAATTCTGCAGACAGCTTGTTTGTGGCTGTTGCTGTTGGGAGGGGATTCCTCCTCCTCCTGTTTTTGGGAAGTTTTATTCCGCTCTTCCCAGCTTTGGATCGGACAGGCAGGCAGGACGGGGGGCCGGGGGTCTGGGGGCAGGAGAGATACACTGGGAGCAGCCATGGGCTGCATTTACTCCACACCCGAGGACCAGAGTCCACCGCCGTACAGGTCAGTGGGCATTCAATAGCAGTTAGTGACCCTTACCCAAATTGATTTTTCTGGAAATCCAGCAAAACGTAAAATACATTGGAAAGTGCAAAAAAAATTGCAGCTTTGAAATATTGCTATATTTGGGGGAAAAACACACTGCTATGAAATACACTCACCAAGCACTTTATTAGGAACCTTTTAACTTTATTACACCTACTTATTCATGCGATTATCTAATCAGCCAATTGTGTAGCAGCAGTGCAATGCATACAATCATGTAGATATGGGTCAGGAGCTTCAGTTAATGTTCACATCAACCATCAGAAACGCCTTGTTAATGAGAGAAGTCAGTGGATAATGACCAGACTGGTCACACTGGGGACGGCTCGTAGATTTGTATGAATAGCACACTCAACCACTTCATCATCTGTGTTCGCTTCTGTACCACAAAATCTATTGATCTTTCAGTTTTGGACTGCTATGTTTTTGCTGTGTCATCAGTCATGCTTATCTCATGCTCGTAAGGCTAGCTAAGCCTGGTCATCGATTGTACTGCAGTGTTAAGGGGGAGATTTCATGGGCCATGTGGAGGGACTTTGCCCCAGTCCTGGAGGGCCAGTGTACACTCTCAGAAAACGTGGTTCCAAAAGGAACCCTGTGATTCCATAAAAAACCCTATCTAGTTCAAGGGTACTTTGTCAGGCAAAACGGTTCTCTAATCTGAGAACTAAAAAGGGTTCCCCCATGGAGACAAGCCAAAAAAATTTTTTTCTGAGAGTACAGAGGCTGGTTGCTGTTTTAATTGGTTATTCAGGTTTCATGTAAGGCTTTAGAAATCCTTGATAAGTGCAGATCTTACATTGTGTGTATATGAATCTGACTTGTTAGATATTTAATCAAATTATTTTAGCTTTTTAGATTAATGTGAATCCACTCCAGAAATTGCATTGCATTGTATTGCATATATAGTTTTTTTGATTATATGTACTTTATCTGTCTAATTGGGTAACAGTGTTAGTGTGAAACAGGGCATTGCTGTAAAATACTTACCCTGTATACAGTCAATAAATGTAAAAGCAAAAACTTTACAAAACTTATAAAAAATACCCATAAAAGGTAAAATAGCTATTTTGTTCTTTCTCCATTTCAGAGTCCAAACCACCCAAGAAAAGAGCTTCATCGAAAAGATGAAGAAAACTGTGAGTGCTAGGAATTCCACATTTTTTATCACAGATAAGAGCTGACTGGCTTTTTCCATAGATAACTGGTTTTATCTAAGAACTGTGGCATTTCTATGGGAATTGTGGGATTGATCCAGACCACATGCTCTCTCTCTGTGATTTAACACATTTATCATGGCAGTACCCTTTTCAGCGTTGGGTATAGTTTGTAGTTTGTAGTGTACGATTTTATGATCTCTCAGATTTGTAATGTTGTCATTGGCTGTAGTCTGTTGTTTGAAAGTATTGCCACAGACCCTGCTTTTATTTGTGTGTGTGACAAACCCCTGACAAATGCTACTTGGCTGAATTTTCCAAAGCCATTGACGCAGCTAAACACATTTTTCTATTTATTGGGCTTCAAGTCTTAAGTCTTCAAAGGGGGGTTAGATGCTGGGGGGTGTGGGAAATTGTGATCTAATTGGGGAATGCTGGAATTGGTTTGCCAACATTAAAACCCATCCTCTATGACTCTGCCATGGCATCCTTTGAGACTGATATGAATTATGTTATGTCAGTCAGAGATTCCACAATTTAGTGTTGACTGAAATGCGACATAATGCATCAAAGACTGAACCCAGTAATAATTCTGCTGTTGAAGGCCTGTGGTACAGACTTTCACAGAATGTTTATGGCCAGTTTAAGTTTCAGCATTGTGAAACCCATGCTCATTTTCTGGAAGGTGTATTAGCTCTCTGCTCTCTAGTCTTTACACACAGCTGAGGGGTGAGAGGTGAGAGGTTTGTAAAATGGCCACCAGTCTGGTTCTCTGCAGGGCAGGAACATTGTGGTGTTCTACGGCTCTCAGACGGGCACTGCTGAGGAGTTCTCTAACCGCCTGGCCAAAGATGCTCAGCGCTATGGCATGAAGGGGATGGCTGCAGATCCAGAGGAGTACCACATGGTAATGCCAAGTTCCTTTCTGTTCCTCTGTATTCCTCTGTGTTCCTTTCTGTTCCTCTCTGTTCCTTCCTTTCCGTTCCACTCTCAGTTCCTTTCTGTTTCTTTCTGTTCCTCTTTGTTCCTCTCTGGTCCTCTCTGTTCTCTTCTGTTCTTTTTTGCTTGTCTCTGTTCCCCTCTATTTATCTAACTTTTATGTTTATTTCTGTTCCTCTCTGTTCCTTTCAGAAATATATGTATATTGTCAGGGTAAGACTCTGTTCCCTTCTATACTTTGAGACAAAATACAATCATGGTAGGTTTCCAGTCCACTTTGGTCTTGTCGGATACTTTTTATCAGAAAATATTCTATGAATATAACCTCTAAAGGCATTTCATTTTTTTGGTGACCAACATTGCTGTTGTTGATGGGCCGCTCAAAGAGCAGAATCTCTAAAATGGCGGACTGGGTAAACGCGCTCACACTCCTCTCCCCTCTCTCTCCCTCGGCAGTCGGAGCTCTCCCGCCTGACAGAGATCGATAACTCCATCGCCATCTTCTGCATGGCCACGTATGGCGAGGGAGACCCCACGGACAACGCCCAGGACTTCCACGAGTGGCTACAGGAGGGCGACGCCGATCTGGAGGGCGTCAATTTCACCGTGAGTGAGCGCAGCGCATCTTCACATGTAGAACAGACTGGGACCCTACGGAAATACCATTACCCAGGGGCTAGCGTCTCCAGTCCTGGAGGGATGGGGTTATGCTGGTTTGTGGTGTGTTTTTAACACTTCAGTAATTAAGATGTTGATTGGCTGAAGAGTCCTCATACTTCATCTCCACGATTTAAATTGAAGGCTGATTGAAAGGAGACCAGAAACATCTGCAGTCAGACGGACACTGCTGACCAGCACAACTTAGCAGAACAACTCTCCTTTAATTTATATTATCCATGTAATAATTCAGAAATTCAGTTTCAGACAGAGTCTCTGGTTTTCAATCAAACCTGCAGTGCTTTGGTTACAAAACCCAGCTCCCTTACCCTTACACTACTCTGAAGATGCGAAGCTACGAGCCTCGTTTTACCGCTACCCCACTCTGGAGCTGGCTGCTCTCGGGCCTGTAGAACTCAGGGAGGAGGGGGTTTGGCAGGATGCTGTTAGCACAGATAAGTTTTTTCTTAGTGCTGCATTCATTCCATTTCAGCAGGTCTAAACAGGCTTTATGGGGGAGGTGGGGCGGGGGGGAGAGGAGAATGTTTTTAGGAATTTTATTAGGTGTGATTTGTTCTTTTTTTTGGTTGTTGTGTTGTTTTTTAACTGCTGGCAGAGTACAACATCAACTGGTTTTCATTTTATTAAATTTTTTCCTCCTGACAGGAAGTTCCTCTTTATACCCCCCATAAATGTGTAGTGTTTTAGGGTTCCTCAATAAAAGCAGCAGGCAGCCAGCTGTGATTCATTCTATACCCCCCCTCCCCCTACTGTGTAAAATGGCCGACAGGCCCAAGGTCCTCATGCTCATATTAAAATAGTCCCATCTCAGCTTCACACACGGACATGACTCTGTGGGAGAAATAGCTGCTTCTTCATTTTTGAATGTCGGGTCTCTGTTGGCTCTTAAATAGATTGTGAAAGTCTATGCAAATGTTTTTGTTCAGCTGAGAACCCTTTGGTGAATTTAACTTTTTGTCTGTGAAAATTGTCGAATGAGGTGTTTGCCTTGGGGAATAAAACGTACGAGCACTTCAACGCCATGGGGAAGTATGTGGATAAACGATTGGAGGAGCTCGGGGCCAAGAGGATCTTTGACTTGGGGATGGGAGACGACGACGCCAAGTGAGTAACAGCACCCTCTGTGGGCTCGGTGGCAGAACTACAGCTGAGTCCACTGTGTACACCAGGGATAGGTTGTTATTTCCTCCCAGGTAATTAGTGCTATGGATTGGCCAGGCTGGCTTCACACCTGACTCCCAGGTAAAGGCTGGAAAACCAGCAGTTCTCAGCTCTCAAGAGCCCTGAAGTAGACTGGGCCTGGACATCTGGGCCTCACAAACATTCTGATCTAATAAACTGCTTTAATTGATCGTTTAACAGCTGAGTGAGACTGATAAGCCCGCACACGCCACAGCTCTCCACAGACTGGAGCTAAACTCATTCCCTGGGCCTGTGCTCACCCTCGTGCCCGTGCTCACACTAGTGCTCGTGCCCGTGCTCTTTTTGCCCATGCTCACCCTCATGTCCATGCTCACCCTCGTGCCTGCTCTTCCTCAGCTTAGAGGAAGACTTTGTGTCCTGGAGGGAGCAGTTCTGGCCCGCTGTGTGTGAGCACTTCGGCGTGGAGGCGACAGGAGAAGAGTCCAGGTCTGTAAGCTCCGTCTCTCTCTCCTTTTCCCATTCCCTCTCTTCCCCATTCTCTTCTCTCTCCTTCCCCCTCTTGGAAAGCGAAATATCCATGTTCTTGGCCTTTCTTTCACTCTTTCTCTCAGTCTTTCTGCCGTGTTTCTGAGTCTCTCTCTCTCTCCAGCATACCGCTGCCGTATATTGGGTGCAGTGGGTGTGCCCCTGTAGCAGTGACTGGCTCTGCGTTCTGCCCTTGCCCATTGGCTCATGGCTTTTCCCTCCTGATTGTGATTTGCATGTCATAATGATGTGGGCGGGGCAATCAATGCATTGTTGGCATAATGGGGAACCCGCAGATGTTAGATGTGTAATTGGGTCACATGTAATTTTGAGCTCTGAACCTTTGAAGAATTTTTGGTAACACTTTACTTGAACCCCTTGCCATAAGGCTGACATAACACTGTCATATACATGACATAACAGCGGCCACAAGATGACATAACAGATGATGTCAAGCAATGTCAAATGACATTAAGCTGTCATACTTTTATTGGTAAATGTAATGTTTTACGACATCTTGCTTTCCAGCATCCGGCAGTACAGACTGGAGGTGCACTCCGACATCAACATGAACAAGGTTTACACCGGAGAGGTCAGCCGCCTGAAGAGCTATGACACACAGAGAGCGTGAGTGCAGTACTCATTTTACATTTTCATTTTAGTTATTTGGCAGACGCTTTTAATCCAAAACGATTTGCACGTGCATAGGTTCTTCCACAAGTTAAAGCATCACATCCATAGCTAGTAAAATACTCATGAAGGGCTGTTCTAAACAAGAAACAGTCATCGTAAGTGCCTTTTTATAAATATATTTATATATATATATATATATATATATATATATATATTTATTTATTTTGGGTTAGACAATAGGGATATCAGAAAGGGGGGCAGGGGAAATTAGGAGGTAGGACTAAGGTACGGTTTGAAAAGGTGTGTTTTTAGTCTGCGTCGAAATACGGGGAGGGATTCTGCTGTCCTGACAGTGGTAGGCAAGTCATTCCACCACTGAGGTACCAGAACGGAAAACCGCCAGGTGCTCGTAGTGAGGGAACCATGAGGTGACCAGAGCTGGCAGACCGGAGTGGTCTAACTGGGGAGTAGGTAGTGATTAAGGATTGTATGTAAGGTGGGGCAGTCCCCTTAGCAGCCTGAAATGCCAACAGTAGGGCCTTGAAGCGGATGTGTGCGGCAATAGGAAGCCAGTGGAGGCCAATGAGGAGTGGGGTGACATGAGCCGACCTGGGCTGACTGGTGATCAGGCGGGCTGCAGCATTCTGGACCAGCTGGAGGGGCTTGATGGCACAAGCTGGGAGACCGGCTTGGAGGGAGTTGCAGTAATCCAGGCGGAAAATGACAAGCCCCTGAATTAGGAGCTGGGTGGCTTTCTCCGTCAGGAAATGACGGATACGGTGTATATTGTAGAGGAAGAACCTGCAGGTTCTGGCAGTGGAGGATACTTGTGGAGTGAGGGTGAGGCAGTTATCAAGAGTCACCCCACTCTCTTGGGCACCCCAGTCAGCGGTTATCAGTACTCTGACACCTGCACCGCACTCTTCACCAGTCACACATTCTCACTCTTCAGCTCCTTTCTGTGAGCAAACTCCTCTTAACCTGACCACTGAACTGAGACTCATTAAAACCTGCCGAAATCTCCTGTTTGTGTAACTTTAACGCATATTTATGAGTTTCCACCATATTTCTACCACAGAAACAAATGTATCACTGCTGCTGTTTAATAAGGCTTATAGGTACTCTACCTAAAATAATAGCATTAAATAATGATTAATTCATAATAATAATAAATGTAATGTTTGCCCCCCTCCTCTCCGGTGTTTCCAGGCCCTTCGATACAAAAAACCCCTTCCTGGCTCCGGTCACGGTCAACCGCCAACTGCAGAAGGGCGGCAGCCGCCATCTCATGCACCTGGAGCTGGACATCACCGGCTCAAAGATCAGGTAACAGCACCTGCACAGGAAGTGCCCCCAGCCTGTGACTCAGCTGCCTGGAGAACCCTGCTAACATCGCTATGGTTACATGCTCTAAATCAAACTGATTTTGATTGGTCTTCAGTATTATAACGTGGAGAAAACCCTCTTAATTTTACTCTTACACTATCACCGTAATCTATTTCACATGAGGGGACTGCTCATAAATCACACTGTTTTATGAACAGATCTCTGTGTAAAGATTCCTGTTTAGAGTAACTATAATTCTGTTGATGTTATAGCCAGAATATACTGAAACTATGTCTGAATGCATGTGCTTATAATAATGTTTACAGTGCTTACCTGTATGGCAATTAATGGCTGTATTTGCCAATAAAAATGAGTCTTCCTTTACAGAAATGGAATAAGCTGACAAATAGTGAAAATATTTTGACTTATTTGAAAATATTGTGCAAAAATATATTTGAGAGCAGCATAACACATTGTGATATAAGAAAAGAGTGTATTGTGCATGTAATGTAAAGTGTTAGAATATCTGGATAATGCACTGTACTCATATTTTCAGTGTTCAGTGTTCATCAGAGTGTCACGTGCAGGCCTGGCTGAGGTGACCCCTGACCCCTGACCCCTGAACCCTTGTCCTGCTGTGTAGGTACGAGGCGGGAGACCATGTTGCTGTGTACCCGACCAACGACACTGCGCTCATCAGTCAGATAGGCCACCTCCTGCAGGAGGACCTGGATGCCGTGATCTCGCTGCACAACCTCGACGGTGCGGCCCTGAAAACACCAATCGTCCCTGTGCTGGGAGATCCGTCAGCTCCCCGTGTCAGCTTTCTGTCCTCGTCTGGAGAAAACCCCCTAAAAACCACATATACACTATCTGAGAGGAACAGAAAACACGAGAAGCCTGTTTTTCATTTCTAAACCGTTGCTGCTTTGGACAGAAGTTAAATATAAACGAAAAATAAGTAGAATGGGCCGATACTTCGATCTGAGGAAGTGATGTGCAGAGATACAGGTGCTCTTGGGTAGACAGGTACAGCAATACTAAAAAAATACCGGAAACACTGGTAATTTCCAATATTTATTCAATATATCTGAGTTTAGAAAAGTGATAAAACATATACAGTGGGGCAAAAAAGTATTTAGTCAGCCACCAATTGTGCAAGTTCTCCCACTTAAAAAGATGAGAGGCCTGTAATTTTCATCATAGGTATACCTCAACTATGAGAGACAAAATGAGAAAAAAAAAATCCAGGAAATCACATTGTCTGATTTTTAAAGAATTTATTTGCAAATTATGGTGGAAAATAAGTATTTGGTCAATAACAAAAGTTCATCTCAATACTTTGTTATATACCCTTTGTTGGCAATGACAGAGGTCAAACGTTTTCTGTAAGTCTTCACAAGGTTTTCACACACTGTTGCTGGTATTTTGGCCCATTCCTCCATGCAGATCTCCTCTAGAGCAGTGATGTTTTGGGGCTGTCGCTGGGCAACACAGACTTTCAACTCCCTCCAAAGATTTTCTATGGGGTTGAGATCTGGAGACTGGCTAGGCCACTCCAGGACCTTGAAATGCTTCTTACGAAGCCACTCCTTCGTTGCCCGGGCGGTGTGTTTGGGATCATTGTCATGCTGAAAGACCCAGCCACGTTTCATCTTCAATGCCCTTGCTGATGGAAGGAGGTTTTCACTCAAAATCTCACGATACATGGCCCCATTCATTCTTTCCTTTACACGGATCAGTCGTCCTGGTCCCTTTGCAGAAAAACAGCCCCAAAGCATGATGTTTCCACCCCCATGCTTCACAGTAGGTATGGTGTTCTTTGGATGCAACTCAGCATTCTTTCTCCTCCAAACACGACAAGTTGAGTTTTTACCAAAAACTTCTATTTTGGTTTCATCTGACCATATGACATTCTCCCAATCCTCTTCTGGATCATGCAAATGCTCTCTAGCAAACTTCAGACGGGCCTGGACATGTACTGGCTTAAGCACAGGGACACGTCTGGCACTGCAGGATTTGAGTCCCTGGCGGCATAGTGTGTTACTGATGGTAGCCTTTGTTACTTTGGTCCCAGCTCTCTGCAGGTCATTCACTAGGTCCCCCCGTGTGGTTCTGGGATTTTTGCTCACCGTTCTTGTGATCATTTTGACCCCACGGGGTGAGATCTTGCGTGGAGCCCCAGATCGAGGGAGATTATCAGTGGTCTTGTATGTCTTCCATTTTCTAATAATTGCTCCCACAGTTGATTTCTTCACACCAAGCTGCTTACCTATTGCAGATTCAGGCTTCCCAGCCTGGTGCAGGTCTACAATTTTGTTTCTTTGGTCTTGGCCATAGTGGAGTTTGGAGTGTGACTGTTTGAGGTTGTGGACAGGTGTCTTTTATACTGATAACGAGTTCAAACAGGTGCCATTAATACAGGTAACGAGTGGAGGACAGAGGAGCCTCTTCAAGAAGAAGTTACAGGTCTGTGAGAGCCAGAAATCTTGCTTGTTTGTAGGTGACCAAATACTTATTTTACTGAGGAATTTACCAATTAATTCATTAAAAATCCTACAATGTGATTTCCTGGATTCTTTCCCCCCATTCTGTCTCATAGTTGAAGTGTACCTATGATGGAAATTACAGGCCTCTCTCATCTTTTTAAGTGGGAGAACTTGCACAATTGGTGGCTGACTAAATACTTTTTTGCCCCACTGTAATTTCATGTTAAGTATCGCATGCTGTCCCATTCATTTCTTTATTTGCTTTTTTTAATGTAATTTGGCTAACACATTTATCCCAAGCAACTTACAGTTGGTTTGGCTAAGCTGGAGACAATGGGGGTTAAGAGCCTTGCTCAAGGGCCCAACAATTGTTTGAATCTTATGGTGGCTACTTTGAGGATCGAACCTCCAATCTAGGCCCCTTAGCCACTAGGCTACAGGCTGCCACATAATGTGGACCAGGGATGGACAAGGTGGACCGTATCTGCTTCTGGATTTCAGATTATGTTATTATTTCATTAGCGACTGGAGTTGCCCATCCCTGATGTAGACAGTAATTATTGCGTGTGACCAAATGATTTAACCCACGGTACTGAAGCCATGTAAACAGATCTAGCACAGATCGTTATTTGAAAGACTGTTATACTTTTAGACAGAAACAGAAACAAATCATGTAGATTCTTTTAAATGCACACCCTATTTCACCTATTTTTATCCATAGGATTGTGTGTTTTTCTTTTCAGGCTATTGAACTGATACTTGTCACAGAGCATTTGCAGATTTTACCTGCTCATAAAATATGAATGTAGCCCAGCCCTGCTTGTAATACAGCTCACTTACAGATCCTTAGATCAACTTAGAAGCTTAGAAGCTCCACCAATCGTCTGGCTCTTGACATTTGGGTCTCCCTGTTTTTCCCCCTCCAGAGGAGTCCAATAAGAAGCACCCGTTCCCTTGCCCCACCACCTATCGCACGGCCCTGGAGCACTACCTGGACATCACCAGCCCCCCCCGCACCAACGTGCTGTATGAGCTGGCCCAGTACGCCTCCAACCCCAAAGAGCAGGAGCACATGCGCAAAATGGCCTCCTCTTCCCCGGAGGGAAAGGTGTGTGACCTCTGACCTCTGACCTATCTTGTATTATTCATTCATAGAGCACTACAGTTTGTAGTCCTAAAGCCCGGAAGTGAGTTAGCATTTTTGATCCATGGGTTCCCATGGCAGATTTACAATGCATTTTTCCTCCCATAGGGATTTGGTTTTCTGCTGGTCTGTGGTTAACATAAGCTTAATAAGGGAGTTTCACATTTTGTTCGACAAGTTAAATTACATCTGTTAATAACAAACAGCGAAATTTGAAGCTGCTAATGCCTGCACTCTAAAAATGGCAAGTTTCTATATTGAAATTACAACAATGGTCTTATTCCCCCATATGTTTCATACCAGCCCATTTGCAGACATTACCATTGTACTTTCAACATAGCAACCTGCCCAGCTCTGTTTCTGGAGACCTACCACAGATTACATTACATTATTACATTATTGGCATTTGGCAGACGCTCTTATCCAGAGCGACATACAGTTGATTAGACTAAGCAGGAGACAATCCTCCCCTGGAGCAATGCAGGGTTAAGGGCCTTGCTCAAGGGCCCAACGGCTTTGTGGATCTTATTGTGGCTACACCGGGATTAGAACCACCAACCTTGCATGTCCCAGTCATTTACCTTAACCACTACGCTACAGGCCGCCCCCAGATCTGCCATAGGTTTCATTTCAAGGCTAATTTTGCACTCCTGATTCTAATAATTAGCTCCTCAACAAGATCTCTAGCTGTTGAGTGAGGTGTGCTTTGTTAGGTTTGGAGTGAAAACCTGTCGGACTGTAGATCTCTAGGAACAAGGTTTGGCACTATTTAAGCCGTAGAACTGAAATGGCTGCTTTGTTCTTGTTGCGCTGTGCACTGGTTCACCGTGCGTGTTTTCCCCGCAGGGTCTGTACCACAGCTGGGTTTTGGAGCCTCGCCGGAACATTCTGGCCATCCTGCAGGACCTGCCATCTCTGCGCCCGCCCATCGACCACCTGTGTGAGCTCCTGCCCCGCCTACAGTCCCGCTACTACTCCATCGCCTCCTCCGCGAAGGTGAGTACACCTGTCTTCCCACGTGAGTGCTACTGTCTATGCCGGTGAGTGGATAAGACTAAATATTACATTGATTAAAGTGCATTATAACAGCCAAATGATTGTCAACTTCTGTTCTCTCGGCATCACACCTGTCGACAGCCATTTTTGCACTATCTTTTCAAACATTCATGGTGGACAGAAAAAAGTTAGAATTTCTTGCCATATGTTACATTAGCTTACATTAGCTAACGTTCACCGTCTTGAACGCACGTCTGCTTTGTGAAATTCCCCACAGGTGCACCCTGACAGCATTCACCTGTGTGCCGTGGTAGTGGAGTACCAGACCAGCACCAACCGGTTAAACCAGGGTGTGGCTACTACCTGGCTGAGGAACCGGCTGCCCACGGAGAACGGGCACAAGACCACGGTGCCCATCTACATCAGGAAGTCCCAGTTCCGCCTGCCCTTCAAGGCCAGCAGTCCTGTCATCATGATCGGACCTGGGACTGGCATCGCCCCCTTCAGGGGCTTCATCCAGGAGCTGGCCTGGCTCAGGGAGCAAGGTGCGTGTGTGTATGTGTGCGTGTGTGAGTGTGTGTGTGTGAGAGAGAGAGAGAGTGTGAGTGTGTGTGTGAGAGAGAGAGTGTGTGTGTGTGTGTGTGTGGGAGTATGAGCGTGAGTGTGTGTGTGAGTGAGTATGTGTGTGAAGGTTCATGCATAAGATTCATAAACACCTTAGCACCTTTACTCTATTTTAAATAGCTTCAAATAGAATTTATAGCTGATTATTTATTTTCTTTGATCAAATGTATTTTCACGGTCACCAAGTCCCATACTCTATAGTATGCAGTAAATAAAATTATAATGAATAAATTATTCATTAATAAAATAAAAAGTAAAGTGTGTGTTTATAAAGACATAGAGAAACTCACACAGACACACACACACACACACCCACCCACAGAATAATGTTTGTTCTATCTCTCCCTGCAGGTCGGGATGTGGGCGAGAGCATTCTGTACTATGGCTGTCGGCATAGAAATGAGGACTTCCTGTACCAGGAGGAACTGGAGGAGTTTCAGACGGCTGGGGTGCTCACACAGGTCAGCGTGGCCTTCTCCAGAGACCAGGAGGAGAAGGTGGGTCCCTGGAAGCCCTGCAGCTCTCTCATTGGTCAGGAGAAGTGTCAGTCATCACTACCATAAATGGTAAATGGTTGGCATTTATATAGCGCCTTTATCCAAAGCGCTGTACAATTGATGCTTCTCATTCACCCATTCATACACACACTCACACACCGACAGCGATTGGCTGCCATGCAAGGCACCAACCAGCTCATCAGGAGCATGTGAGGGTTAGGTGTCTTGCTCTGGGACACTTCGACACAGCCCGGGCGGGGGATCGAACCTGCCAGACGACTGCTCTTACTGCCTGAGCCATGTCGCCCTTTACCAGACAGTGTCACTGTGTTTAGGGATATTTGTATTGCATGTTTTGTTAATTGTATATTGTACATAGAGATAGGAAATGACCAAGCTCCATTCTGAGACAAAATGCACTTCAAAACTACCGGATTCCTTTAGATATTCAGATTAGATGTGTTTAGATACGTGCATCAATATGTATTCAGTGGTGTAGGATAAATAACTGGGTGTTCATTCATTCCCAAATCATCTCTGTGTAACTTAAGCAGACATATCTGAGACTAGACAGTTAGCCTGGTTTTAGCCTCAAAACTCAGAATAGTGTGAGGTTATGAGACAGACAGAGAAGGTAAGTGATCCCAAGCAGAGTGAGATATTCATCTTAAAGGTCCTCAGAACAGGTGTGATCTGAATGTTTTTTTCATTCTGGAACCTCAGGTGTATGTGCAGCACCTGCTGAAGAAGGACCAGGAGCACCTTTGGAAGCTGATCAACACGGAGAACGCACACATCTACGTCTGTGGGTGAGTGATCCAGTCAGGTCTGTCAATCAAAGTCTCACCAAAACCTCTCATCAGATATGAAGGATCTGGAGAGGTTCAGAATTCAGCATCATCCTGTCTGGAGTCGATTCAGCAGCTAAACCTGTAACTTCTGTGTTACTGCCCTGCTGAAAAAAATCAGCTCAGGCTAGGTTTTGAAACAGCTGGTAGCTGGTTGATCAGTTAAACAAGCTCTATACTCAACATGGTTTGACCAGCTCAAGCTGTATTTTGAAACAGCTGGTAGCTGTTATCTCAAGCTGATCATAGCTGGATTTTACACCAGGGTGTGTATGTATCCCAGGGTTTCAGTGAATGGTTAGTCTAGATGCACGATTCTAAGGTAGAATCCATATATAAGTGGTTGTAAGGCCATGAACACAAGGTAGATGGGCCAAGTCTGTAACTACCACACCAAGCCTACAAATTGAGGAACTACTGTACCAAGACAAATACAAATTCAAAAATCCTATATTAAGTTGAAAAACAAGTGACAATAGGTGAATAACAAGTGACAATAGGTTAGGGGACTCCTGCAGAGGAGTTAAGATATAGCATGAAGAGATTCGTCTTCAGACTGCGGTGGAAATCAATGGCGGCTGATTTATGGTCTTCTTGCTGACCTGACCACCTCTTCCAACCTCAGAGCATCTCTCTTATTCCTTGTCGTCTCCTGTTTCACAGGGATGCCAGGAACATGGCGCGGGACGTGCAGAACACCTTCTACGACATGGTGGAGCAGACGGGCGGATTGGCTCGGCCCCAGGCCGTGGAGTATGTGAAGAAGCTGATGACCAAGGGACGCTACTCACAAGATGTCTGGAGCTAAATCACACCCTCAGACTGACCAACTCTCACAATCTGTGCACAATCTGTTCTGGATTTGAGTGGACGGGTTTATCGCTGCTGGTGTGATAGCCTCAGGGATGAACTGACTGTTGAGCGTAATATCTGGGTTAAGTTGGTCAGAGACCTAAGATTGGATGCTGTTAGTGCTTTTGCCTGACCTACATAATGACCGTCAACTGATTTAAGAACACTTTCTGCTGTACCCAAACCACAACAATACAATATCCTCCATTCTATTTTTTAGAGCTCATACAAAAACTGCTGTATTGATGGAAAATGATTGTACATATTTGTTCTTGAGAATGTGCCAAATATCTGCAGAGCATAAAGCACTGGTCATTCACCGCAGTGGGAGGGTGGTGTGACTGCACTGTGTGCTGGTGCAGGGTCATCTGAAGGGACAGGTGTGACTGCAGTACAGTGAGCAGATGCATGCTGGGAAGATTTATAATGTTAGTCAACATAAGATAATGTTATAGTGTTATTTGTGGAGCACTTAATCTATTCCTACAGACCATTCTGTTAACTGTCAAATAAAAACCAACCTGAATGAATGGCCTGGATTGCCCCATGCACACATTCTTCTTCTTCTTCTTCTTCTTCTTCTTCTTCTTCTTCTTCTTCTTCTTCTTCTTCTTATTATTATTATTAAAAATAACATAAATTCTTTATTACTATTATTAGTATCGTCATTAATATCGCCTTCTGACAATAAAAAAAACATGGAATAAAATGATGAAAATATAGTATTCATTCTTCATAACCTGAATATTTGTTTGACACAGGCAATGGCCTAGTGGGGCACCGGATAGCCTAGTGGCCAAGGTACATGACGGGGGCCTGGAGGGTTGTTGGGTCAAGCCCCCATTTACCAGTGCAGCTGTAACCCCACATTGCTCCAGGGGGGACTGGTCCCTGCTTAGTCTAATCAACAGTAAGTCAGCTAAATGACTGTAATGATACACTGTTGCATTACCCCATAGACATTATGAACATAACAACTCGTTGTTATGTGGCTAATGGAATGATAGAGTCTTGTAGAGAAGTGTTTGGAAAATACTGTAGCTTTATTAGATTTATCTGAAATTTCACTGCAACACAGCTGTCGCATGTACAGAAAATATTTCATATTACCTTCAGATTTGAATGCACGCAAGCACACATACGCACACACACACACACACATACACATGCACGTATGCACACGCAGGTACGCGCACACACACACAATACACAGCGCATTACAGGAAATTGGGCTTGGTGCTATAGTTGAAATAATGGTTGTCACCCACCATGTGACACCCCTGGAAGAGAGATGCGGCAGTTCTGGCTTCGTACTGTTGTACTGCCACATGGAGAGAAAGAGAGCAACCACAAAACCAAATAATAAAAAGTTTGTGCCCTTCCCCCTCATGGGTTCCAGGCAAAAATAAACCAATACAATAAACTAAAACAACAAAGAAAAAGAAAGAGCTGGCTGGATTAGTTAACGCAGCCCAGGTGTATGTCAGCTCCACCAGCAGGGCGTGGCAGAGACAAGTCTGATTCTCTGGACCGATTGCCTCAACAGTGTAACCAAAGCTGGGAAGGATTCAATAAGTGAAAAGAAAAAATTTACACTTGAAAATGTACAATTGTGTTACACATTTACACATTCTTCAGGCTACACTCATGCAGTTTGCAAACACATTTGTTACAAAAACAGTAAAAAAAGAGGAACAAATAGTTTCATGTTCCCATTAGTTACACCCAGCTAACATACAACATCATAACATTATAGTAACATAGGTGCAATGAAATAATGTACAAGAAAGAGAACACACAATTACACATAAAATAGATTTGCATTGACTTTTGCTTTGTCTGTTGATGTAAAGGATTTTTATCAGCTGTTCCCGAATGAGACTTTTTGTGGTCATGTTTCTTCCAAAAACCATAGTAAACATACCCCTTAAATGCCGTCATTTTCCATGAAGGTAAGAACCAACATCAAAATGTACTTTCAAAATAATGTTATTTCATGTAATGCTGGCTGCACGCTGTGCGATATCAGCCGTCTCTTACGGTTGGTACGTCACACTGTGCGATGCAGCTCCGACAATATCACGTCTTTTATTGCTGTCACACTGTACGTTAAGAATTCTATAATAAGAGCAGAGATTCCATTCTACGACTACAGTGACTAAGTCATCTGACATCCACGGGCAGATATTTGGTGTGAACTCAAGCAGGTGTTCTCCAAGCCTCATATACCAGATATTTGGCAATAATAAAATAATGCATAAATCAATGTATGAATTTCACCTGGAGTAAACACAGTTATTCTCAACCTGCCACAAACATTACAACATTTAATATTTCTTTTCAACTAAAATATATACTGACTAATAATCTGCGTCCCTGTGACTGTTTTCCCACATAGGGAATAAATAAAAGAAATAATAAATGCAAGCTTCAACCAGTGGCTTCAGCCAGAGGACGACATGAATCTCAATACCGAATAAAGCAAGGCTCTGTAGAACACTGCATGTAAATAAAAATATATATATATATTTTTTAAAACATACTTTTACTGTCTATTACAGAAAACCTGTGAAGAGATCAGTGGTATGGATACCGCTTACTGTACACTTCCGAATGCAGATGCAGCTTTACTGTACAAACTTGAAGTTTCTCGTCCCATTCAAAACCCGATTGGTCTCCATTTAGCCGACTTAATTTGAACAAATTCGACTTTGTGACATCTGAACTTCATCTCTCACAGGAACAACCACTGTGCTGATCAATTCAGCCAGAGTTAGCCATCCGTGGAGTCATTCTGCAAGGCCAACAGGAGAAACCAGAGTAGATCAGGTAGCTTTATAAGTGCCTAAAGTGCTCCTTTTCATACCGCAGAAATGACTACGATTGAATTAAGTATATATTGCACACACACTCCAAGGAGTACATGGGATAGCTCTGTACTTTCCAAATGGTATTTCTTGTTTCTTACTGCTTTGGAAAGCGAATTCATCTGCACACACAAACACACACAAACATGGACCAGAAACCAATTCTGGTCCCTCTTTCACCGTCTCTACAGTAACCCTTCCTCCGGTCTCCCTCCCTCCTCCTCTACCTCTCGGCATTGATCTTGTAGCGCAGGACAAAGTAGGCAATGAGGCGGAGGGTGACGAAGAAGATGGCGAGCACGATGAAGTCCAAGTACAGGCGGGCGTTCTGCACGTCCAGCTCTCTCAGGATCGCCTCAGACTTCTGGAAGTGACAGGTGTCGTCTGTGTCACAGTGCAGGTCCTCTCGGTTCAGTCCGTAGATGGAGAGAATGACTCCCTCAAACCCGTACCTGCAGGGACCAGTGAAGCAGGGTTATAATGGTGACTGCACTGAACATAACATAACATAACACAACAAAACGCAACATAACATAACATAATGCAACAAAGCACAACATAACACAACAAAACACCACAAAACAAAACACCACAAAACAAAACACAACAAAACACAACATAACAGCATAACATAACAAAACAAAACACAACATAACATACGATAACTTAACATAGCATAACAAAACATAATATAACCTACTGTAACGTAATATAACATAACATAACATAACATAACACAACATAATATAACATGACATAACATAACATACTGTAACATACACTCAGTTAGCACTTCATTAGGTATTTATTAGACTTATGTTTTAGAATTCTACTGCTGTAGCCTATCCACTGTTGTAATGTGTATCAGCTTTGACCAGTCTGGCCATTCTCCTTTGACGTCTCTCATTGACAAGGCATTTCTGCCTGCAGAACTGCTGCTCACAGGATTTTGTATTTTATTTTGCACAATTCTTTGCAAACTCTAGAGACAAGTGTGCGTGAAAATAACTGCTCAACAGGGTGGTGCAACGTTTACTCATAGGGTATTCATAGGGTATTATCCTGCTTATACCACGGCTAACTTGCCAAAGTAATGTAGCTATGGACAATTTATTTTTAGTTTAGAAACAAATGTATTAATTGAAACACAATGGTAATGGGGGAATAATCCCAGTTGCTGAGAAAAATTTGCTTTACGTAGCCTCAAATTTCCTGAGGTGACTAAAATCTAACTGCGTCATCGCCAAAGAAAAGTTCACTAGCTCACCTTTGGCGAAAGGAAATAAAACATTAAGCTATTAGCTAGTGTTAGCTCGCAAAATAATAGTAACCAATCTATAGAAATGTGAGACTGGATACCAGACTTCTATGTCATGCAACTAAATGGAGTATGGCTGGCCCTTCCCATTTTGAACTGAAGCATAGAAAGACCTCAGTAAAAAACTATGGAGAATAACACTATAACTATGGAGAGCTTTTCTTTGTCCGAAGAAAAACTATGGCACTTGATATCAGGTTTAGGTTTGCATAATGGCAACTGTTTATGGTTGTTACAGTAACAGTTAAGCAAACCACAAAACAATCAACAAGATGCTCACCACTAGATAACACAAAAAATAGCTCTGATGCCCAATTATATGATGAAATCACAGGAAACTTTTTCCGTTCCACTTGCCTGACGTATGACATGTAGGACATCCACTGCAGGTATTTGGGGATGGTGTCAAAGCTGACGAAGAAACCGGAGAAGAGCAGCACAGGAATCGCAGTCACAGGCCCCACGAACGTCGCCACCTGAGACACGACCCACAGCACAGCAGCCTGTACACTATACCTTTTAACTGCACATGTTCTCACAACGTAATAGATGTTCTGTGTGAATGCGCTACGTTATAGCATACAGTGTGACTGGACTGTATACTGTAATAGATGGCTAATTTACGTATCATCATAGCATATGGTGTGACAACATGCATAATGTAAGAGGTGTTTTACAAAGCCTCTTTAAGCAGTTATAGCGTACAGTGTAACTGCACTGCGCAATGTAAGAGGTGTTTCATAAAGTCTCTATTAGCAGTTATAGCATATAGTGTAGCTGCACTGCACAATGTAATAGGTGTTTCATAAAGTCTCTATTAGCAGTTATAGCATATAGTGTAGCTGCACTGCACAATGTAATAGGTGTTTCATAAAGTCTCTATTAGCAATTATAGCATACAGTGTAACTGCACTGCACAGTGCAATAGATGTTTTATAAAGCCTCTATTAGCAGTTATAGAATACAGTGTAACTGCACTGCACAATGTAATAGGTGTTTCATAAAGTCTCTATTAGCAGTTATAGCATACAGTGTAACTGCACTGCACAGAGCAATAGATGTGTTATACAGCCTCTATGACTCACCTGTAGCGACGTGGAGGCGGCTCCAATCAGCAGGCCCAGGGATTGAGCCACCAGGGAGGTCATGGTGCCGAGCGACAGGAAGAGTGTGAAGCGCAGGGCATCGCAGGGCTGCGAGGTCATCCAGTACACGATGCTGCAGTACGCCACCGGGAACACCACCTGCAGGGAGGGGTCACACTCTAATACAATACGCGAAAAGCACAGCCTACCGGGAGGGTTTACACTCACACTGTAACACAACAATGACCTGCAGGTGCGAGGTTACACTGCATTTAATAACGCTGCATTAACCTGCAGGAGCAAGGTTACACTGCCTTTAATAACGCTGCATTAACCTGCAGGAGCGATGTTACACTGCCTTTAATAAAGCTGCATTAACCTGCAGGAGCGATGTTACACTGTCTTTAATAACGACCTTCTTCATGACTTTTGTCTTTCTGTCATTTATCAAGCCACCTATGCTGCTGCAATTGATTGTACTTATGACTTAATTCCAATTATGTAGAGACCAAAACTCATCCTGAATTAATGGTTGTCTTTGAGGCACATGACATGTGTTCAGTACATAATAACATTGTGATTATTACAGTATCTATGGAATTATTTCCCAGATGGCAGTTGGTGAGCAGAGGCAGAAACCCTGGTTATGTAAAGCTGTTCAGGGACTGTTCTAAATCGGGCAACATGGCTGATTACACCCTGTGAGTGGTGGTTTCTCTCTCTTTCCCTCCTGTCTCTTCTTGTTCCTCCGTCCCTGTTTTGTGTTTTTTTTTAGACTATGATTTCATAAGAAATCGCAGCTGTGAATTCTGACGTGTGTCAGCAGCACAGAGGGTGATGATCTCTAGCTCATGGCACACTAAAACCAGTAGAATGGAGAATGTATACCTGGAAGGGGACATCTGCCATGGTTTTGGCCAGGTAGTACGCCTTCAGACTGTACCAGTAATTCAGGTGCTCCCTAAGAAACACCCCCATCTCTAGTGGAACTGCAGAGAAAAGGGGTGAGGTGAGAAAAGGCTAAATATGAGCAATTCCTTTTATTATGAGGAATTTTATTTTTAGACAATGAAAATGAAACAAGGACTAAGGACTAAGCACAAGCATGCACACACACACATGGGGAAGGCTGTCCTGCGGCAATGGGAGGATCTTTAACTCTCAGAACACATAGCTGCCATATCAGCACTAGACAGCCATCAGGACTGCCTCCCTGAAACAGTTGCTCTGTTCCCAAAAGAAGCAACCCTCTCGACATGCACACAAGCTGCAGCAGGATTGGGCCAGATCAGGTGAGGATAACCCACACACTCATAGGTGAGAACACACACTCACAGGTGAGCACACACTCACACACACTCATAGGTGAGAACACACACACACTCACAGGTGAGGACGCACTCACACACACTCATAGGTGAGAACACACACACTCACAGGTATGGACACACTCACACACTCACAGGTGAGGACACACTCACACACACTCGTAGGTGAGAACACACACACACTCACAGGTGAGGACGGTTGGCATCAGAGCGGCGAACATAAGGAAGAGCATGGAGAAGAACAGGAAGCCTGAGTTGCTGAGCACTTTCTTGGCCTCGTTGCCGATGCCCAGGTAGAGCAGGCCGATGAGGATCCCGATGCCCACGTGAGAGGTGATGCGCAGGTGAGTGAGCACCTGGAGGACAGCCGGAGCATCACACCGTAAGAGCAGGGCACACCTGGCCTAAACCATATATTTATTTTTTAACCATTTATATTTTCTCTTTTTTTGACTGCGTTGTCCTCCTTGTCCATTAGGGGGCGGGCTTTCTCACCGAATCTCTCATGATGCTGAGGAAGGTCCTCTTGAACAGGATGCAGAACTGAGTCAGACAGCTCGCTGAGAAACTGTGGCAGCCCTCTGCAGTGGAGGAGTCCTGGAAATGCATCATCACCATAATCATCATCATCATCATCATCACCATCACATTACATTATTGGCATTTGGCAGGCACTCTTATCCAGAGCGACGTACAGTTGAATGGACTAAGCAGGAGACAATCCTCCCCTGGAGCAATGCAGGGTTAAAGGCCTTGCTCAAGGGCCCAACGGCTGTGCGGATCTTATTGTGGCTACACCGGGATTAGAACCACCGACCTTGCGTGTCCCAGTCATTTACCTTAACCGCTACACTACAGGCCGCTACAGGCCGATGATGATGATGATGATGATGATGATGATGATGATGATGATCATCATCCTCATCATCATCATCATCATCATCATCATCACCACCATCATCAATATCAACATCATTATCACCATCACCATCACCATCACCATCATCATCATCATCAGCATAAGGACCCTCACTGGCCACTGAAGCTGCATCTAACTTTTACACAACATTCATAATCAAATCTCAGAGAGCGGGAGGTGGGGGGGGGGGGGGGTTAGCTGATCTCAGAGTGGGGGGGGTGCTCACCTCTTCAGAGGGTCTGTGCCAGAGGAAGGGGTTCAGTGCTCCCTCTTTGGGCCCCTCTGTTTTATAGTCCTTTTCACACTTCCTGTCCTGTAGAGCCTTCACCAGCCTGGAGGTCTGGTCCCCGTACTCTCCTGCAGCAACCTCCATCACTGCAAATCACACAGGGGAAATCACCATAAACCTCCATCACTGCAAATCACATGGGAAATCACTATAAACCTCCATCACTGCAAATCACACAGGGGACATCACCATAAACCTCCATAACTGCAAATCACACATGGACAATCACCATAAACCTCCATCACAGTAAATCACACAGGGACAATCACAATCTCCATCACTGTAAATCACAGAGGGGAAATCACAAACTCCATCACTGTAAATCACACAGGGGAAATCACAATCTCCATTACTGTAAACCACACAGGGGAAATCACTGTCACATAGAGCTAATAACCATAGAGATATTCACCGTATGAGGGACAGTGAACCAATCTTACCAAAGTCTGCTGGGTTGTGGTATGTTGGGCAGCTGAGGTTGAGGTCCTGGAGGTACGGTACCAGATTAGACACCTTTCCCCGATAGATGCACTGCCCCTGGCTCAGCACGTAGAGCTGGACGCAACCCATAAACCAGCACAAACCACACCACTGTTACTGTAGTCTTTCCTCCATCTCAGATATTAAAAGCAAGTGTGGGTGTGTGTACGTGTGCATGCATGTGTATTTGTGTGTGTGTGCATGAGTATCCTTTGCAAAGATTCTCAGGGAGTAAATTATGAACTGAATTCACCAATTCTTGACATGGCAACTGCAAATTTCTTGAATTGCCTGAACTGAGAGATAACTGAAGACTTTGCCAAAGCACTTGTGGGCAAGACTTGTTTTTAACAACCTCCTCAGTGGATAAATCCTATTACTAAAGCCATGTTTAGCCTTGGTGATATTTTCAAAGATAAACAAATCCTTTCCAAAGAGCATCTTGGACACCTCTCTTACACTGTGGCACCGACTCCAGGAGTACTCCGTTCTGCCACATGTTCCTGACCTTAATCCTGACCCTGGTCTGAGTCTGAGGGGTGGGGGTTTTGATATGGTGAAGGGAGGGGTTACCTTGTCGAAGAGTTCGAACAGCTTGGCGCTGGGCTGGTGGATGGTGCAGATAATGGTGCGCCCTCCCTGGGCCAGAGCCTTCAGCAGGGAGAGCACCTGGAGGCAGGAGGAGCTGTCGAGGCCACTGCGAGGGGAGGGGGGAGGGGATTGGGACAGTTCTGAACGCCATTTTAGAAGAGTGTAACTGTTTGAACCCAGATGATACTATCTTATATGTTTTAATAGTTAACTTCACTGCACACATTCTCTGTTAATTACTTCACTGCATGTTTTTTGTTAACTTTTTCTTATCATTTATTGTTGCTGTTATCTTAGCTGAGTGTTACTTGTATGTGAGATATTAGCACAATGAAATTAAATTTGAACTCAGTTTACATATAATACATGTAAAGGTCTCCGGATTTAGCAGCAGCTGCCAATATTCACCAATGTTGATTGTTGATTGAATCTAGGCCATAAAATAGTTTGTGCACCAGTGTGAGCCTACCTGGTCGGCTCATCAAAGAACATGACGGGGGGGTTGTTGACCAGCTCCAGGGCGATGGCCAACCGCTTCCTCTGCCCCCCCGACAGGTTGGCTGTGCGGGTTTTAGCACATTCCAGCAGACCCAGTGCAGTCAGGATTTCTCTCACCTGGAGGACAGAAGACGACCTCAGTGTGATTTTGTTTAACTCGTGAAAGGGATAACAATGTGAATTGTAGAATGAGTAAAAGGTAAATTCTGAACTGAAAATATTCTGAGAGTTGTCAATGTGTGGAACAGCTTACTAGGTCAATTACTACAAAGAGACATGTTCTATCTGTAAATGCTCAAGTCCAAGCTTGATCGATCTCTGGTCTGTAGGAATGCAATGAACCAGGATGGACTGAATGACCTGGTCTCATCAGGTCATATTCTTATGTTCTTCAATTCTGAGACTGGACATCATCAAATCAAAAGTAAAATCTATACTCACTTCATCACACTTGAAGTATATACCATAGTCCTAGATTGAGTTCCTTCAGCATTAATCAAAAAAGATTTCCAAAGTTTACATTCCTCATGAGAGATACAGTTGCATGAAAAGGAGTTGCAGGAAGACCTCACCATCTCTTTCCTGCCCTCGTCCTTCTCCTGGAGTTTGAGATTAGCCGACACCTGAAAAGAGAGAGATGCAGATTACTTTGGGCTTGTGTTAACATATCAAGTTTCACTTAAAAATCTTTCAAGAGTTCAGTCGAATTACAGCATGTCAGCATACAGGATTAAGAATAAGATTTATGAGATGAATATATAATTTATTAATAAGATATTAACAAAATTCTATGCCAGTAGTATTAGTTTTATTAGATGCACAAGAGTCACACTTTTGGGAAACCAAACTTGCTTGGTAGTTAAAATATAGGCTAGTCACTGTTCACATTCTACCCTCTGGCTACAGTTTCTGTAATGGCAGCACCGTGACCTTTAACCTGACCTCACTCCCTGACCTTGACTGGACCTTACCATCATGGCCTCCTGCACGGTCAGGTGTGGGAGGAGCATGTCGTCCTGCATGATGTAGCAGGAAACCTTGCGGAAGGAGCGGAGATCGCGAGGCTGTCCGTTTATCTGGATCTCCCCCTTCATCCCCGTCTCTCTACAGAAACACAAGAGCATGAGATAATGTTTATCTATGATCCCATTGCCCTGAGCTTATGGAATACATCAAACTTTAGCAGGAATAACAGCTTGGCTGTGGGGAATATGTCAGCCTGTATTTAACTATTCAAATAAATGGAACCACACCTGCCTCAACTGCCACCAATGTGTGATATTTTGCAAGATAAACAAATCCTTTCCAAAGAGGAAATCAGCTGAGGTGGAGAGGGAGAGACCAATTTTTTAGCCAGTTAAATTAGGGGATGATTAGATGCCAGGCAGGAGGAGCCAGGTTTTGTCGTGCACGTTCATTCAAAGTGCAGGAACATGCAAGCAAACGCCAGGTGAAAGGTGTCTTTACTATTTGCTAGGTTAGGGATGAGTGATTTGTAGCCCCAGCTTTCTACCTTTTGTCATTCTGAGATTAATAAACTGGGTGTTCGAGGTGTGATTTCGGAAAGCACTCACCTGTAGCCAGCTAAGATGTTCATCAGGGTGGACTTGCCAGCCCCTGAGGGGCCCATGATGGCCACTAGGCCGCCGCTGCTGAACTTCCCAGAGATCCCCTTCAGCAGGGTCCTGTGACCTGAAACCCAGGACAACAAGAAGGGCTCCTGAGTCCTCCACCAGCAGGGTATGGGAGCAAAGCCTTCCCAGGCACACCCAGTTCTCATCACAGGGCACACCTGGGACTCATCAGAGAGAACACCTGGGGTTCATCACAGGGCACACCTGGGGCTCATCAGCCTCCACTACCTGCCTTCTGGGGATAGAGCCATCTTCGTGTGGAAGAATGGGAACCGTGCTGGTTGACCAGTTCAGACCAGCTCCCAGCTCAATATGGTTTGACCAGCTCAAGCTATGTTTTGAAACAGCTGGTAGCAGGTTGACCAGCTGCAGTACCAGCTCAGAAATTTCTACCAGCAGCACTAGCTGGTTGACCAGCTTATACCCAGCTAGACCAGCTTATGACCAGATGATCAGCTCAATTTTCAAACTGGTCAAGATGGCATGGCTGGATTTTACAGCAGGGAAAACACCCACTCTCTCTGGCATAGTGGGTGTGTCTTGGTCAGTGTTGATTCCGGTGTCATGACCCTGTTATTTTAACCTATTTTCAAACAAGCAGGCTTTTCAGAGCAGAGGGTTTGTCTCTGAATTTATTCCATGCTGTTCTATTTATTTATTTGTCTAAATGAATCAAAAATAGATCTAGATAATCAAAGAAAGGACTGAAATAACCTCCACCTCCACCACTGGCCCTGCGAAATGCCCTGCAGTAACCTGTTATTCGTCTAATGGACGATCCTGAGTGCTTATCCTGTTGATTGCGGAGGTTTGGCAGTCTAATTAGACTTTCTGTTGTAATCTGCAGGGATGTCAGCCACAGATAGCGGCACGCATCTGTTCTGTTTCAGAGCAGACTGTGCTCTGCGCTGCATCAGAGGCAGGTTCAGAGAGAGACTGTGCTGTTTCTGAGGCAGACTCAGACCGGACTGTGCTCTGTGCTGTGGCTGTATGGAAAGGAGCAGAGCGTTTACAATCCACCGACCTCCATGCTGACCTTCAGGCGACATTCAGGAGTCATTCCCATTGGGCTAATGGGCAGGAACAGCCTCCATTTTGTTTTTGGTTAAGCCAAATTAATCTCAACTGCTCTGCAACAACCTAGAAACATGTGTCACACCCCTGGGAGGACAGATGAGCTGGACACAGGAGATACGGAAAATGCCAATTTTCATCAGCATTTATTTCAATAACACAGAGAGTGAGCCAATAAAAATGATATGCTTCGTCCACAACTCTCACGGGATTGGGATAGCAAATAATAAACTGAAATAAGAGACACTGGGAAACCACAGCCCCAGCCACCTACTGTGGAAAGAAGCACACTTTTAACTCCTGGACTGATTCCTAATGCCATCCAGGTGTGTGTGCCGACTTAACCTGTGGGTGTGGTCCTCTGTTTGCCCTGCTTCCCACCCACACACTGAGCCCAGCCGCCGGAGGATCAAAATAAAAAGTGTGCACATGGATGCAAAGGCGCAAGAAGATGTGGAACACCTTACGTAACTGTTAAAAGCAATTCCTTGATCTGATCAGTTAATTATCTGAAGAAACTGTTCTGTCTAGAGGGACTGAATGATATTACTGTAGGTTCACAGTGACATAACAGACTATAAAAATATGTGCACAAATTCATATCTCTCCTATTGTAACATTAACTTAATTTCAGATCAGATATGCAACCAAAAGAGGTTGGTCACCTCGGATAAATGTTCTATGTACCTTCTGTGTCAGATTTGAATAAATAATGGAGCCACACTTTTGGTACGTGTCTGTCTGACTCGGCAATCTGCCTGCGGTGAGAGTATGTTCTAGAAACACAACCCTAATATGAATAACAAGCTCCTTCTCACCTTACTGCCCGGTCACTATGGTAACAACATTATGCAGGCAAGCCACAAAAACCAAATGTAAAATGAGCAAACTGCTTTAGGGGCTCAGATCCTTTCTCAGATTAGAAAAACATGTCTGTTATGTTAATTAGATGTACCGTTCTCCTCCACTGTGAGAAGAAATGGTTGCCTTTGTTTGTGACGATACTGCTACCATTTTAAAATTTCGCAATTAAGACAATTTGCAGAGTAGAATGCAGTGGCCTGAAAAAGGGGAGAGGGCATTTGCACAAAAGTGAATTATCTGGATAAAAAAGACTTTATATTAACTTTGGGTTTGACTCATCTGTCTTGATGTTGCTTTAATAATTTGGTATTAATCGTGCATCATGGGAAATCATCACTAATCAAATTCAGAAAGCATGATTACATATCAAACCATACTGCATCATCATCATCCTCAGGAGCTCGTGACTAAACAATAATTTCAATGACATTTTTGTATTTGAGGTCTCATAAAAAAAGTTATAAAGTATTCATACACTTATTTAAACAATAATGATAGCAATTTTAAATATTAATGAAATGTAATACTTAAACATTTGATATTTTCATTACTTTTCAGTACTTTTAGTAATCTTTTTTTTTTTCTACAAACTGTGGATCCTGCATGGCACAGGTAGAAAGCCGCTGTTCACACAAGCTGACCTAATTGGATCTAAGAATAGTTCTTTAATTTTCTCTGGCTGTTTATCTGCAGCTCTCTGCATGAAGGAGTATGATTGTTAGCCTTACTTAGAGCTTCCCTCCTGTACAGAACCAGGGTGAACAAGCTTGTAGAATTAGCACAAGCCCTAACAGCACGGCGACCTGCACATAGACAGATGCAGATGATACCCTCGCCCATCTCTCCCACACAGCATCTTCCCTCCCTCATCCTAGCAACAGCATATCCAATCCCAGCAGGATACCGACAGGCTCCACCCCTCCCTCTCTCAGTTGAGGTTACTAGAGTTTGTTGACCGATAATAACCGGAGCAGCTGAGATGTTTCTCTGATGTGTCTCTGTAGTCGTGCATCCATTCAGGAAAGATCTTCTGTCCAGGTGTGATAAAGCTTATATGGACTATTCTCATGGCTTCCAAGTTTCATTTCAGTCAATCATGCCATTACTTGAGAAGGTTTCCCAATGTTCATTGGTACCAATGACAAAACAATGCACTCTAGACCAACAAAAAAAGTAAATGCTGTGTAATGAACAGTGACTGAATCTAACTGATTCATATGATATGGTTAAAAAATAAAAATAAAATACCAGTTTCTGGAACTGCTATCTCCACTGAGAGAGATTACCGCGGGGACTCTGTTAATTCCAGTTGGCACTTTAAGGTGTTAAATAAGACCTTGATAATGACAAGCACTTTGCATGCGGGGGACTGAGAACGGGGGTGGTAAACTGCAGTAATCAGCATAAGGACTTGTTGTACTCTGTAACAAGCGAGTCATCATCTGTTGTGTGGAGTAGAGAAGTCTTGCAGCCTGATGATAATCTCTGAGGTTCTTGGAAATTCTGTATCATGTAATTCCTGATCTATGCCTGGGCAGGAGTTACCCAGGCCTGGTTTGGCCTTGTTTGGAGTTTTGCTCTCTCAGTGGGATATGCAGGCTGTTTTTGTCAAACAGAACCCAATTTCCCATTAACCAAAGGTCTCCCAGAGGTCACTCCGATCAGCTGACCAGTCATGTGATCCATAAGGTCAGACTGAAGATACACCTGATCCCGGCCACAATGACTTACTCCGCCTTTTATAATTTAGCACCCACAAAGGGACCAGTCCTCATGAATACCAAGGGTACAAAACACACAGTTTATAACCAGCACCAGTGAGCACAAAACACACAGTTTATAACCAGCATCAGTGTGCACAAAACACACACTTTATAACCAGCATCAGCATGCACAAAACACACACTTTATAACCAGCATCAGTGTGCACAAAACACACACCTTATAACCAGCATCAGCATGCACAGAACACATCTCATTCAAACCTGTACTAAACTAAATACATTAATCTCACTGGTCAAGATGACCTTCAACTGCAGCTGAGAGATTGTTGGTGACATATTTTGAGAGTTCCAAGGACCATCCCTTGCTTACTGCAGCCAGGACCCTTGTAAATGGACTGCATTTCTACAGTGCTTTACAATGGACATCTCTCATTCACCCATTCACAATTGGACACACACACACACACCAATGGCAAAAGGCTGCCATGTAAGGTGCCAATCAGCTAGTCAGGGGCATTTGGGGGTCACATGTCTTGCTCAGGGACACTTCGACACACCCAAGGTGGGGTATGGAACCACCAACCCTCGGACTACCAGAACTGTTCTTACCTTCTGAGATAATGTCATCTTATTTGTAAGATAAAACTGTTTACATCTCAAATGTCTAAAATACCACTGAGGCTAGAGTTCAGGCCAGAGAGTGTTACCTTTCTTTCTCCACCAAGGTCCTTCGGGAACGGAATAGGAGACATCTTTGAACTGGATATTGACCGCAGGCCGCCGCGGTAAGTACGAGAAGCGCTGCGCTTCGGCTGGGAAGTTCTCCACTTTCTTACAGTATCCCTGCATTAACGGGGTCTGTTGAGCGCCAGGGTTGTTTGACACAACCTCCTCCATGGACACACACACAGTCCTGGGGTCGAGCATGAGGTCGGGTGGCCCGTCCGCATTCTGAGGAGGAAAGAAGCAAAACGAAAATACCAATATGTTAAACAAAAGCCAGCCAGTTAGCTGGAGGACAGCATTTTGAAAAGAAAGCAAGTTTATTGATGAAACGTGACTTATGACTGAGTTAAAATTATTCATAAAAGTAAAAATAAAAATGCACAGTATACTCGTAAAGTGCACATTTATTTAAGTGTTATGAAAGAAAACCAGTCTATATGGTTTGATAGAGTGCTTCCCTGTGCACTCGCATTAATGAAAGCACAGATCACCTAATCCCTACGCATCCCGAGAAGGCACAGGGGTTACTATCGGTCAAATTTATCCTGAGAGAAAATAAAAAGGAACGAGAGCTTCACACCATTTTGATTCGTTTAATACATGATACATTCATGCAATTATCAAAGCAACGCGTCTTTATGAGGAGTGATTATATATTCAGTAGTCTAAACACATGCATTCAATGGACTCTAAAAATATTAAGTACACGCCATGAAGTCGCGACATTAACTAAAATCTGATGTTAACAACGTATAGCCTAATAAATAAAGTCATGAAGAAGAATGAACTAATAACGTAGAATATTTGAGCATGCATATGCTTTTCCGAAAAGGGTTTACTTCAGTTCATACTGGAGGCTCGTACAGATTCGTACTTGTTCATTCGGTATGAAGCTAACATGAAAGAACACCTTGTCTCTAATGTAATAAATTGAAACATGGCAGGATCACGCAGATATACTCTGTGCAATGTATCAATAATCAAACATTGGTTTTATTCACTAGGCTTTTAACCTACAACAACACTATGAAAACAAATATTTTTTACATCTAAAAATAGCAATATGTTAAAATAAAAACATTCATGCTTACCATTATGATAGAGTTGGTTTCAGCTGTATTGTTAACCGGCTGTCATAAGACAAGCCATTCCTCTTTTTGTTGCGACCAAATTATCAAAACAGTAGCTACTGTCTCTTCAAATCTACCGGGGGTAGTATTTCCCTTTGGAATGTCTTCGTTTCCGCGATAACTAGTCCCTGTCCTCTCCTCTAGGCGGAAGAAAGTGCACCGTTATTGTTTACAAGCTCACTGCCAGTTCTTGATTGAGAACGACGTCACACTCTACCGACCGGTTGGCGACTGGGGATGCGCAGAGTCTGGGTCAGAGGAGGGACCTTGGAGAAAGATGCTCTTTCCCAAGAAACTCTTGGTCATTATACACAATAATCTTGGCATTACCATGATGCATCGATATGTATCATCCAGCATTCGTCTGGTTAGGTTTGCATCGGTGCAGTGAAAGTTCCGCAACTGCGTGTAGCTACAGCGAACGTTTTTGTAAAATTGCGCCCCGTGTTAAGCTAATAATGTGAAGTTTCGGACCCCTTAAAGCTTTCCAAACACAACGTTTTCACGGAACACTTTCTTTTCTTTACTCTTACTAATAACTAATATTGAAGACCGCATTCCGACAATATTAGCTAAAAATACGGATTGCGCAAATAAAAAAAAATTAAAAGCGAAAGGAGAACAATATATATCCAATATATGTGTTAAAAACATACACCGCGTATGAACACCCGTAACCGCTCAGTGTCGAGTCCTTAGGGACCCCCCTGGACAGGACAAGCAAAAGCAGTCTCCATGTTCCCCCTGGTGGTGGTTCTTACATACGACAGTCCTCAAACCTGGCTAGAGTAGAAGTGGGGGGTGGATCACTGGATGGAATTCGTGATATGGTCCACCCCCCCACTCAAAGGACACAGAAAAGGCTCTCAGGACAGTAAAACCCGAGCAAAATTGACATTTTCTTTACTATTATGCCCTTTGGGATTTTTAATCCACTTTTTGTTCCTTTGCATTCTGTATTGATTTTGTTAAGTTTTCTGATTTTCTCATTTGCAATTACTTCTAATAACACCATTGACTTAAGTTTGTTTAGTTGTCTTTAGTGAACATATATGTAAAATGTTTCGTTCCTTAGTCTATGTATATTAGCAGTGTTTGTGTTCTGCCTTAAAATGTTTTTAAAATGATGATTTGGATTTATTGAATGTGTTTTAAAAAAACAAAATGTTGTTAAAATGTAAAGAAACTGTAAAAACCAATGAAGGCACTTAGAAGGCGTTAGTAGCCTACATACTTCTGACAAAATCAAAAGGGTTTTGTCACTTTAACTATATGAGAAAGCCGGTGCGTTACGTTTTTCATATTGCGTTGGGTAATCCGGTAAGCAGAATACAATAATAGTCCTCATTTTTGGTTTTGGGTTTAATGCCTTGGGAACTTGTGGGAGGAACAAAGTTAGGTTTCAGATCATGCAGAATAGTACAGACCAGTAGTTCCCAACCACGATATGATGGAGGTTCATGTTATGCTTGCTATTGCTATATTGCAAAAAACCACATAAAAAGAGGGAACTATCAGATCCATAGAACAAGTGACCCAGAATGAAGACCAAGGCAGAGGATTTATTTTAATTTTATTTTTTATTTTTTTATTTTTATTCGATTTTTTCCCCTTTTTCTCCCAATTTGGTAGCCAATTGGACCCCGTCTGATTCAATTAGAGCTAGTATTAGATACACCGCCCCCATACCCCGTCCCTCGGCGGCCAAGGGGAGAGCGATACGCCTTCTTCAAGCCATCTCGTCTCACAAGTCGTGACCGTGATTCCGAGGTGCTCGAGGTGCTTGTTTTGTGCAGCGATCTACTAACCCTGCCAAGTCCCTCCCTCTGGAGCAGCGAGCCAATTATTGCTGCTCCACGTGAGCCGGCCAAACTTGGCTTTTGGCAGAAGGCATAGGATGTATAATAAAAGTCTGGGGTATTGTGGGATACTGGAGGACCAACAATGGCTTAGATCCCAGTACATAACCCCAGAGCGCTGTGCTGACACTAGGCTGGATACTGGGATACATTATTACCCTGCTCACTGCTTCCTGTGACCTGGACAACACAAGAGACATGGAATGCATTGTTAGCATTGTTGGCTTACAGCAGCTGACCGGCTGGCCCTGAGGGGGGAAATTCTGTTGTGGACTGAGCACAAAACAGCGTCATTAAGTTAATCACTGGAAAACCTCTTATTGTTCTTAGTGATTGGTTCTACTCCACATTTTGGAGGCTGGATTTGAAGAGACTTTAATGTATGTGACAGGCATGTGCCTTCTGTTTGTTTAAAATGTAAAAAGGAAATAAAAGGGAATGTTTTTGTGTTTGAGTAAGACTTGAGGGTCCCACCATCTTGCCCCTCCAACTCTCTCTCAAAGCCTCCTAATAACAGTGACCCCCCCCCCCCCCCCCACCATGCCAATAGCCAGCTGGCTCAACTCCTCCCCCTAGAGGAGAGCAGGGGTAGTGTATAAAAACAGCAGAGGGATGGAGGAGGCAGAGGTGGCAGAGCTGAAATGGAGAGGCTAAGCTTTGTTGTCTTTGTGCTGCTGCTGCTGTCAGCAGGCCAGGCTGCTCCCGCAGGTAAGATCGCAGTGCTAGCGGTTTCTGAGGACTGCGGGGGGGTTGTGTAGGGTTAAGGATATGGGGGGTACAGATCCTCAAATAGAGGTCCAGTGCACTCATGTTCGTGTGAATTATGAATCCGAACAGTGCCTTTGATCTTCGTATTTAACACAGTTGCTGATTGGGGGTTGAAATGTCTAAACTGTTGCAACATATTGACTCTACTGTCATGTGTACAGTGTATATGAGCCACCAGTACTGTTAGGCATACTTTTCAATAGCTGGACTGCATAGTTCAGTGGTAAACAACTGATTCAGTGTTGAACAGCTTCTCAGTGGCACTGCTTTGTAGCTGGTTCTTAATTTGGCTCTTTCTTTCAGCTGATGATGCTGAGGTTCAGAGCTGGATGTGTGGATACAAAGGGCACTGTCGCAGGTTCTGTAATATCCAAGAGTACGTTGTTGGCTATGATGGTTGCCCCCGGCGATACAGGTAACAAACAGGACAACAGTGTGTTTTGTAGGCATGCAGCATACTTAAACTATCCTCTGTAAGCTAGTTACATTGGACAAGGATTAAATAAAAATAGGAAATATTAATATGGTATGGTTATTGGAATCTGAAAATATGTCTGGGATTTACATATAAAACACTGAGGCAGCAAAAAGAATCAGGCAAAGAACTGCACAGAGATTTCATAAAAAGCAAATAGATTAACAAACTTTCCCTAACTTATGTACACTGTTTCAGCATCTTCAATACTCTTAAAAAATTATTCAAAAAAATTATATTTGCACAAATTATGTTCTGTAACTTGCAGAAGCCTATTTCAAGACGTGATGGCTGTGTTTTTAATTTCATGTGTAACGGTGTCTCCATATTCTTTTACATGAGTTATTCATCCATTAAACATTGAGCAATATGAATGAGTCCAAAATCAGAAGCTTTTAATTTTCCATTCCTCAACTGTGGCTCATATGTATTTAATTATATTTAATAATAATATTTTTGTAAATTAGAACTCCAGCACTGACCATTCGTTACTTTAATCACTTTCAGATGCTGTGTACTGCGAGCTTAACAAAAACCATGACAACAAGAACAGCAAAAAAAATAATCAAAATGATCCAAAAGACAATTCTGAATAAATAAAACTACTAAAATCAAGTAAGTTTCCAAGCAGTGGCTTTGTAAAATACCTGTTTGTTTATGTCTGGGGCTTGCATAATGCTCAAATTAGTCAAAGAGCCTGTGAGTTATTTGGTAATAATTAATAGATAGCATCTATCTAGATAGCATGAATATATAATGTACACTTTATGTCATAAAGTTCCATAAGGGGGCTTCATTAGTAAATAAAGGGATGCTCCACACAAATATACATGTGTACATTGATATAGTTGTGGGCATAGTGCATCCACTTACTATGAGCAGGATTTAAAGATTGAAAGCTGCTCTTGTTGCGAATGCGTTACATCATTCCCTGTATTGTGCGGCTAAAAGTCCCAACAAAAGCGCCAGACTGGCCCAAACATCCAGAGTGGCCTGGCAGTTTTGTGAATGAGTCATTCTCATGGTCGTGTTTATGTCATGAACAAAAAAGCTCAACAAAAATCCACATTCCAAATCCATTCAGTCATAACTGAACATGCGTATATCACATAATTTTAGGAGGTTGTAAGACATGACATGAAAACTGAGAAATAACATTTGAAAAGATCATTTCTATCTTCAGAAATCTGTCAATAGAATTAAAAACCTGCAGCAGAACTTTCCCCATTAGTACACAAGCAAATATAAGTCGTCTAGCCTACACACCACCAATACTGAAAGTTTTACATCAGCTTTTCATCACAGCAAACTGTTATAGTGACAACATATTTTGCCGTGATTGGTAGGCCTACATGTAGGTTGAATTCAGGTAATTTGGGACAGTTTGTTAATGCAGTTTCTTAATAAGACTGGTGTTGAGGGCAGACTCAAATTGTCCCAAATTACCTGACCTCACACATGTCACAAAGGCAGCAGAAACCTTTATTTAGTTTTCATCTTAAATCAGCCCAAAAGCCAAGTGACGTGAGTTAAACGTGTCATCGGCCTCTTTTAACCGATCCGTTAAGTGCCGAGTAACGAAAAAGCGCACATCTCGTGGCTCTCTGATCCAGGATTTCTGACACGGACTGAACTGACGATGACGTCGCCGCCACAGACCTGTTGTAACTAAAGCCCATTCACCTGACATCCAGCACGAAAGAGAGAGAGAGATAGAGAGAGAGAGAGAGAGAGAGAGAGAGAGAGAAAGAGAGTCAACCCGCGGAACACGAAAACAAGCTGAAATTAGGCCACCGGTCCATTGTGTCTGAAGAAACAGGCGCGCCGGTGTTAACACCGACCGACCGACCGCGGCGGCACGGCGGAGGGGAGGCGGCGCGTGCAGGTGCGCCTGTAAACACTGCCCCTGCTCTTTGTGCCCGTCTGTCATGTGCCCGGTTATTCACGCCATCTTTGTACGTGCTGTACGGGTCAGCACAGCGTGACACCGCCACAATGGAGCACAACACCCACAAATCTGTTTACAATAATGTCACTGCAGCCGACAGACCACCCGGAGCTTCTGGGGGGGGGGGGTGAGCGAGCGTGGAGACCTCCAACTCTAATAATGTGTTCACTACAGATGTAAAGTGGTTTCTCCCTCAGTTTGTTGTCTTTACATGAAATTTATTGAAGTACCCCCTTCCTACACGCGAGTGTTCCATATTATTGCAGACAATAGGAGGGGGACCCAGCAGATGTATGTGGAAGACATTAATTTACATTTCAGTTATTTAACCCAAAGCGACTTGCACCGGGGCATGAACCACAAACTGTTTGGGTTCCAGTCAAGCACCTTAGCCACAAGGCTACAGGCTGCTGATACTACATTCCACAGGCTGGAATGCTCAACTTACTGCAGATATTGTCTGCCAATTACTTCACTGCATGTGTGTTTTTAACATTGGAAGTTAACTCCATCTATCCATTATCTGAACCCGCTTATCCTGATCAGGGTCGCAGGGGGGCTGGAGCCTATCCCAGCATACATTGGGCGAAAGGCAGGAATACACCCTGGACAGGTCGCCAGTCCACCGCAGGGCACACGCACCATTCACTCACACACTCATGCCTACGGGCAATTTAGACTCTCCAATCGGCCTAACCTGCATGTCTTTGGACTGTGGGAGGAAACCGGAGTACCCGGAGGAAACCCACGCAGACACGGGGAGAACATGCAAACTCCGCACAGAGAGGCCCTGGCCGACGGGGATTCGAACCCAGGACCTCCTTGCTGTGAGGCGGCAGTGCTACCCACTGCACCATCCGTGCCGCCGGAAGTTAACTCAATTAAACGAAATTAAACTCGATTTTAAATTTAGTTTAAAGCACATTACACAGCCAAGGCAAGGGTGCTGAATGATTGATCAATAATTGGAAATAACTATATACATTCAGAGGGGAATATTGCTTGCCTAATCATATATAATAACTCATAATTGAAAATAACTGTTCCACAGTCTGTCCCCCTGAGTTACATCAGAATCAGCTCCATGGAAAGAGAAAACTCCAGAGACAGCCACAGTGACTGATTTGGCTGTTTGTTTAAATAGAGTCCAGAGGGAATTCCCCCCCTCTTTCCACAGACCTTTCAGATATCCTACAGCAAGCTTAAAACAAGTGGGCACTCAGGTAAAAACATTATTCAATTTCAACATTGGATCTGACCTCATTAGTCGCTGCACACAGCTGACCTTTGAGGTACATGCAGAGATTAAAGAGCAACACCGTCTGTGTCACACCGAGACACTGTGTAACAAACTCAAAACACCACGTGGCAAAGGAGATGTGAACAGATATAAAAATTCCATCATAACTTTATTTATACTTTTTTTCCTGACGGACAGGCAGATACAATAAAGGCAGCTAATGCAGAATATCTACAAACATAATTGCAAATACTTTTCTGTAGTATTCACTAGGACGTTGTTCAACTGAGAAAGAAACTGCATCCAGACGTATTAACTAATTATGATAAAATATACCTTCAGTCACTCAGCGCTGTGTACAATACGAAACAATTGCTTGGACATGCATAGAAAGGGGTAGACTTTTAACCAGATCATGAGTGTATATAAAAAAACAATACCGTACAGCAAAACAAATATCCCTGCTCTTAAGTAATAGTTCCTCTAAACAATGTTGGAGAAAAGTGGCATCATAGTAGCACTGAAAAGATACGTTTGGATACAGTCCCTTTTTCAAACATGTTTATTTTGACCTTCAAGCCTCATAATTACAAAATAGAATTCAGAATCCACATGAGGAGGGGGGTGGGGAAAGAAGTACTACAGTAGCAAAGCTTTTTAAATGCAGATAGTCACACTGACTAAGGCTCTCTGGCGAAGACTCAAATGTTCTTTAAAATCTGAGGAATAACATCATTCCACTCACTCTCTGCATTCCCAGAAGGTGAAAAAGAAAATCTGTTTAGAAGCTTCAATGATGACCATTACATTTCAGAACTAAATAAAGTATATCTTCATTTTGATGACAAAAATGTTTTCAATATACATGATGCAATGTCATAACTTCAAATCAAGCAAAAAAAAAAAAAAAAAAAAAATACAATACACAAATAAGCCAAAATGTAGAGGTCCCATTTCTGATCGTTATTCAAGAGGCTTTTTGTATTAAATTGAGAGAGAAAGCACTGTTGCAGAACCACATTATTTGAAAAATGGGTCCTTTTGCACAACGTCAGATGAGTGCATTTCATATAGTACAAGATGCTTTCTTATCCAGGGGTAACCTGGGAACTTCAGTGAGATGCAATATAAATGTTGTTGTGGTCAATATCAAAAGATCTGTGATGGGCCAGAAGCAATTATTTCAAACAAACATTAAATTGAGTCGACATGGCCCGAGAAAAGGAAACGGTACCGGGAAATTGATAAGCTATAGCTAATCCCTGGACAGGTCAAACGCGGCGATTATCCTGCACCATTTTGACCCTGCAGGCGGAATCGCCATGAGGCTGGGTACGTTTGCTTTTCCGACCGCTCTTGCCTCCTCTACTTGGTTTTCTTCTCCATTGCCAGGGCGTCGTGAAGTTTCGAAACATTCTTTTCGTAGTGGTCCATCACCAATGTCCCGTTCTCATCGAAGAAAGTCCCCACTGACTTGGTGAACTCAAGCTCCCTCGACTGTCTGGTTCTACCATCAATGAAAGCGACTCGCAGGGTGTACTGATCATCAAACCTGCAATATATAACATTTCCATTTTTATACAGAAACACACAAATCTGAATGCTATGACAAGAGCTGATCTGTTTTGGTCTTAATTATTTATATCAACTCAATCATATTTAGTTCTGACATTTGTATAAGCAGCTGCAGACTGCTTATACAAATGCAAGTGTATCCAAAAAGATTTATCTGCTCAAGCACAGGTATGAACCGGCAGTTTATAGAGCCATCAGAAAACTAAAACTAAGGTAACTGGTTGGAACAAAAACCGGCAGGCGGACTAGCCCTCCAGGACCAGAGTTGTGCGCCCCTGCACCTGACCACAAACATTCTGTCAGACTGCCCCTGGAGCAGGAGTGGCCAATGCCTGTATTCACAAACACTGGTTCACTGATAGATTAGATCACATACAAAAATTTCATACAGGGTCACACAAACAATCTTCAGCTGCCATTCATGCGCTTATCACAAAATGTAGCCAGATGTCAGATGGCATGAAAATCAGACATTTACAGCCCTGACTGCCCCATCTCAGCCCTGGAGGACCAGAGGGAGAACCCCCCTGAGAGAAATACAAAACATAATCTCAATGATGAGGAATAAGGGGGTTAGAAGGTAAAAAGGCAATGCTTGAGCAGGTCAAAACACCGTTGAAGGTTGTAAGTGGCCAAGGAAACCACACTGGCCCACTTGCCGTGAGACTACTGCCAAAGTGAACTAACATGGCAGCTGGTTTCTGGTGTGAAATCAAACTGAAAGTAACTGTCTGTGAGGGGCAGATGGGGGGAACAGTCTGTTGGGGAAGTACCTTTTCAGACTTGAGGAAAGTTGCCAGATGTGGTCTGGGTCCATGCCTGCTGGATCTCTCTGAACTGCAACCAAGAAGATGCTTTTCTCCTTGTAGGAGGTGTACAAGGTGAGAACTCCCATCATTATGAAATACGTAACTCGATCAATTAAGGAAAACATAATCGAGAGGAAACACAGGAGCTATATGCTATACTATATGTAGGAGTGTGCACCTGCCCCTACAAAAGCATCCACTACAAATAGCACACTTACTGTGCTAACCACCAGCCCAGCGCCTACTCTCTTCCTGGTTACACTTGATATCACTTCCTGTAGTTGCTGTAGTAGAGTTCTTAAAGCAACTTGCTGTATTTGAATTCAGTTTTTTTCCACTTCTATTAACCTCTATTTGCTGTATCTCTATTTGGCATTTCAATATATTAAAGTCTGTTTATTGCTATTTTTACGGTGTCATTTATTACTGCTGCAAAGCACTTTGTGCTGTATGCGTGAAAAGTACTATACACATACAGTTATTAATACTTGACATTTAGAATCACAGACTTGCACATGAAAACCACACATCAAAGGATATGATATAACACAGCAAAGCAGGACTGGTTTGGACTCAGGGAAAGGGTGGAGGTAATCCCACACTAAAGCTACAATAGCAAAGAGACAGGACACCGTGCAGATAAACAGACGCCCATCTACAAGGTTGAAGTTCTCCGCATAGCCGTATTTCTCGAGGAGGACCTGACGAAACAAACAAAAGAGGCGTCTAAATTTTTTTTTTTTTTTTAACATTTCATTACCAACAGTCACCTACTAAGAATAGCGTTTCAATGCTTAGCAACGGTTGGGCACAAGACATAAAAGGGGCAGTTATCAAAATGAAACTTCCCATGATTCATTCCGCAGGCATACCTTCTTTGCAGCATCGTCCAGAGAATTCTTGACAGCTGCCCCATCCCATTTGTCGATTTTCACCGGTTTCTCGTCAATCCTCCACTGAAATTAAATAAGGAATGGGTCACGAACACGGACTACATGTAAATTACCGACGGAAAACGCAGTTTCAAGTACAATATTTTCCGTATTCGCGTCTCTAAAATAACTGGTTGCATTATCCAAGGGTTACTTTTATATCTGCACTTATGCACGTTTGCAAGACCTGATATTGAAGCATCTGACCAACCATGGAACCCAATAAACTATTTAAACACATTCAATGTAGGCTTAACCAAAAATACTGCATTCTATTTGAACAATGCTGATGCCACAACACACTTTTCAACCACTGGAGCTAGCTGCCTTCTCAAAACATTAGACAGGTTGCTAACGTTAAACAAAGTACACAAGCGAACGGTACATACAGTAGGTAGCTAGTTACCTTAGCTCGCTAGCTACACAAGTAGCTAGCTAAGGCTTGGATAACAAGGGAACGATTTTTATTAAACAAATATGAGTATATAATTTATAAGTTGCTCGCAGTGTACATACCGACATTCCGCACGAATACCGTCGTAACTTTTGAAGGAGCTCACTGCAACGCAGTGACACGTGTACTTGTGCTTATCTGAAAAGATGACGCTAGCTAACGGTAGCTGGCTATTTAGCAAGCAAGACAACCCTCAGCCAGTCACAGCTGCAGTCTGAAGAGCTAACGTTAAGCTAACGTTAGTTATTACATACAAGCAGCAGCGTGCAAACGGCAATTGTGTACATACTGTACTAATTCAGGAATACTTTAATTTCCTCACATTAAACTTAAAGATGTTCCCATATTTTAGCAAATATAACTATAAATGCAGCATTTGCTATAAAGAATAACCGAATCAAATGCTGGCGCTAGCCGTTTCCTTACTGGGAACTCTGAATGAACAAACGTCAGTGTTATTTGATGAGAAAGGACGATAAACGGGAAGTATTGAAGTACATTTCAAATCAATAATGTAAACAATCTGTACATTGAATATGCCGCAATGGTGACATTAGCACCGATTCGATCAAAAAATGTAACATCTTACTTTTTCTAGTAAGCCATTCTTTCCGCTTTTCGCCGCCATCTTTTCTTCCTGTTCGTTTGCTGTGACCTGGGACAATATGATTGGCCAACGTAATAAATGTAGCAAACCAATCGACTACTGGATGAAAGGATGTGCAACCCGAATGAGGAAGAAAGAATCGACAGTGACTGCCACTTCAGAGCTTGAAATAGCGAATTTGGAGTTGTGCCTTGATAATAAACAAGTGAAAAAAATGGTTAAGTACAAATACACAGAGTGGTCGGGGTCACATTTAAGGTTGGCCAATAATATTATGAGGGGGAAAAAGTTGGCAGAATTGATGGAACTGTAGGAAATAAAAACAAATTGTTACTTCCCTTCCCATAGCGTCTGGTTCGGCAAATTGTTCTAACAGCCATTAGGTGTCACGTAATCCTGTCTGGAGCTGTCCGCATGTAAGGTCTTAAAAGTGTTGGGTGAAAGAAGTTTAGTGCCACTAGATGTGGAAAATAGCTTGCTGTATTATAAATCCTGTTACTGTCATCAACAAAACACCATCAGTCAAATTAAACACTAGGTCTACCTACACTCGTAACAAGCACAGTTCAAATGACCACAGCCATTATCAACACGTTTAATTCATATATTTCATATGTTAATATATTTGGCTCTTTAAGAAAGGGAAGTTTCCCAATAAATGCATTTGGTCATAATCTGGATGGTCTATGCCCATCACATTTTGGATCACATATTTAGAACAGAATCTACATTTTCACTGCAAATTACTGAACAAAAGAGACTTGGTGAAGATAAGACAGGTTACATATTAAATATGTAATGAGGCAGGTTTATTACACACAAATAGGGGACCAATGTTCCTGACATAAATTTCTACATTTCTTCAAAACACCAGGGTTCTCCTTGTAACATATTGAAAATGATCACAATAAAATATATGATTTCTAACAGTATCTTTAATTATAACATTGCAATATTAAATAAACCAACATATTACAGTATGTTACATAATTACAGGACATTACTGAAGTAGTGTTGTGTGTACAAAAAAAAACCTCAACATGCTTTCAACACTTGCGATAGTTCATGAAAAAAGGAAATCTAAATAAAGATACTGTTTATGCTTGCTAAATTGTGAAATTATTTTTGACAAGAGATGGAAGACAAGAGCTTTAAAGACCTGGAAAAACTCCAGTTACTTACAAACTGAAATTTTAAATGGCATCTAGGGTTGTGCAATGAAACCGTAAGCCCATGGAAAATGCTTGTATGTACAACATTCATAAATCAGGTATATTTACTTTGTACTTAGCATGTCCAATGGAAAACATTTTCCATCATGACATCAAAAAAATTACATTCTCCTCACAACATTGTGAATATTAAACATCAATTAAATGTTCACACAACAGGATATTGTTAATGTGTTGTGAATCTAATCATTTTAAGCCACAGCCCTAGATGCCCCCTGAATGCATTCATACATTCCTTAAACAAACTATTTTGCACGTTCCTCCTCACGCTGTGCGACCGTGTGCACTATACACGCGGTCTGAGGGATTTCCTTTCCGAAAGCAAGAAATAAACACATAATACACAGTGTTTAGAACAGAGCTGGGCATTGTATTGTGAAACAAGCTTCTTTGTCAGCATCTGATCCAAGCAGCACTATATTCCTAGCAGACTGTTGAAAGACCCCCCCCACCCCACATTAAATGTGGGGAATGGAGTGCCAACAGAACCCCTCCTGATAGGGTCATGCAGCTCTGCCACTCAAGCTCCATAGTTTATTCACTAAATTTACAACCAGGTTCAGTTAGCAGGAAACCAGTGGCAATTTGTGGATGGAATTGCACTGCACTGTTATACCTGGTGGTAAAAAAGCCAAATACATCTCAACATATGTGCATTATCTTTTAGATGAGGGTGTGGTAACAGCAAGCACATTTTCTGTGCTGATAAAACCTAACTGTCATTTTCAATCACGCCACCACCACCACCATAGGAAAGAATCCACTTTGGCACAAACCTAGTTTACTTCCCCTGAAATAACAAAATAAATCTATATACAGCGAGTAGGCTTATACGCATGTATCCATATTTTAGCGTACACATTGTGCATATTTCATTACACCTTTAATAATGGTTAGTTAAGCATTTAAACATTTGACATAATTAAAGCTCAATTTGGCAGATGGCAGACTAACATAACATGTTTCAAATGCTTTAACAGAAAGTAAAAATCATAAAATCATATCAATAGCCCTTGAAAGACTTCAACAAAAAGCAACAAATATGAATGAAATTCTGAATTCCTTTTGGAATCAGAATTGGCGTGTGGTTTTTAAAGGGTTTGGATTTGGTGAGCTAAACCTCAGTCTTCCAGCCCGTCTCTGCCCCGATGCATAGTTCAGTGTTGCAAAAGGCAAGACACAGTGGTCGGTATTTCCCATTTACTAAGAACTGTAATTGTGAACAGGGGAGGAATATGCATGTGTTTATATCAAGGCTACGCTGCAGATACAGGTACATCTTGCACTGACACAAGAGGGAGAAAACCCCAGAAAAATGAAAACATAGAGCAATGTGACTGCATGTAGTGTTGACTGCTTGTGGAAGTCTCACATGGCTTGTGATGAAAGCTACAGCAGCCCAGTAGCACCTGTGTTCAGGTTGCTGCCTGGAGCACTTTTAAGGTACTCTGCTTCAAAGTCACTTCATTGGCCAGTCACTCAACTGTTGCTGGATAAACCACAACAATAGCGCCAAAAAAAAAAAGAAGTATTGCTAATAAGTTTGCATTTTATTTATTAACAATGAAAACGAGAGTAACAATGAAAGTGTTTGATGACCATCTCACTAGCCTTTTCTGACCGACCCAACTGAGGGGACTTTTTCCAAGTCAAAGTAACTTGAATCCAATAGACCACAACAGTTAGTAAAAATTAAAACTAATGAAGATGGAAACTGCACAGGTATTGTTGAGGCTTTTGACAGGAAAGAGTGGGGTACATTTCTAAAAGTATTCCAGTGAAATTGATAGTGGTGAATCTGGTATGTGGTCAGTTTAAACAGTTAAAAAAAAAAAAAATCAGGTTAAGTTATCAAGTTGCAAGTTTGAAAAAGTAAAAAGGAATTATAACCAGAATCATTCAAACAATTCCCCGAATAACCACTACAGAAACGCTTAACCTTCACATTTTCCCATTGACTAATAACAATATATGCAGGCACAATAACCAAGAGTATTTTTAATTCTGAATAAACAAAGTCATATATTTTTTTAAAGGTAGCAATTACATTAAAATGAAACCTGTCAGTTCTCACTAATCATGTAACGGGTGGTAAAAACTCCCTCATAACCTTAGTTCCATATTTCATTTTTTTGGGGAAAAACTCTCACTGAAGCCATACATAATTTTTCGCCACGGAACATCCAAATTGAACCAAAAATAATAAAATCTCAACAAAAATGATGCTGTTAATATTTACTCAGCATTCCATTAATCAGGCTTGGATACATATGAATAAAATGAAAGACCAGTGTAACTCTTACATTAATGATCTGCCAGATTTCTTTTGTTGTGCAAATGTTCAAACTCCTTGAGCTTTCTACACTTTTACACATTTGGCACAGAAAATGAGCAAGTTCTTGGGAGTAAGCAGACTGCATTCCGTACTTTGTTGACAGTTCCATTCAGATAATGTGTAAGGGTAGTCTATTCCCATCCACTACATGCCTAAGTGTAAATGTAAATGCTAAGATAAATGTTTTGTGCTTCAAAGGGCAATGTCTGAATCTAAACTGCACCTGTAAGTCAGGTCACAGTGACCCATCAACAATTAATGCATTCATAACATAAATAACAGCCTTGTATTTTCTGAAGGATTATAAAGTAGATTTTTGCCCATTTTCTCACTTTTCCTGAAGCATTTTACCACTGGAGGCGACTAATCAAATTAATTTGAATATTAAGTCAAGAGATCCAGTCCTTTAGAACGATTGTGAAAAACACTTCATCCACTTGCATTCCAGAAATCATACAGTAAAGCTGAGCAACTAAGCAAATATAAATGCTTTATAAAAGCTGGTTCGGCACACACATCTTTGAATTCCCCACTGAAATAGAAGGGCTTTGAGCTGACCTCTGGTCTTATGAGGGCGGAAATGCACCGGAGAGGAGGGGGAAAGATGAGAGCCAGAATCTCAGCAGAAAAGTCACGGGGACGGCCTAAAATATTTTGGGTGTGGCCGGAAAATAAATATGAATATATGTATATGAATTGTTTCAGATGTGACAATATGGGGGTGTTTGCTCTTTAGTGGTTTTAAACAAAAAGAACAAAAGACGTGTTCCATGGAACGTCAAAGTTATGACTTGTATCCAATCAGGACAAATGAACAGGGTTGGTCTTATTCTGCTGAAAACGCCCCTGGGAACCTGCTGTCCCTCTCATCACAGCGCCGCAAACACTGATATGCATTTATGCATAAAATAACCCTAAAATAAAACTAAAAATGTCAGGTCAAGACACAGGTATTAATATTAATTTAAAGATATACTAACATACAGCATAACCTCTGCCCTAAAATGTCTTTGTTGTACAGTTTCATACTCATGTTTTTGGAAATGCCCTAGTATATATTTTTAGAAGATGCGGTTTGCCGTGTTGTTCTTGCACCCATGTGACCAGGGCTGCCTGTTGCCAGGGGCGACACTAGGTGAGAGACGTCTCAAGGCCTATAATGGGTGGGGATTTCAGGCGTGGTTAATAGATTTTGGGTAAGAACCAATAAAACACCTTTGCTCCCCACATAGCAACACTATGGTTGGCAGCCTGTTCATTTCTGGTAGAGCTGTTCAACTGTTCATTCCTGGTAGGAGCTATGCCCTTTGGTTTTCCGCCGTTACTCACAGAGGTCAGTGGTCCTGTTATTACTAAGTCCTACAGTATCTGTCTGTTTCCTGTGCCTGGGCACCTCCGATGCCTACTTTTTGGTGTACATTACCCAAATAAAAAAACAAAATGTATCCATGCGTTACATCTTTCAGAAATAACCACAAACCACCCAGGTGGTAGCATCTTCCATACCACTGTAGTACATCATACTGATTCTGCAAATTATCAAAAAAAGATTATATTAAATGCATTTGCGGTAAATGTAAGCTTCTCACTACTTCTGATATAATGCATATGATCAATCTATATTATTTGCAACTGAATAAATCAGTTTGTGACTTTCAAACAAAGTAAGATAATAGCAAAGTCATTATTAGATTAGAAAAATTCTGAAAAAAACAAAACAAAACAAAACAAAACAAAAAAACATGCCCCCTGTGCAATTCGATACTCATCGGGAGATTCCATCCTGATTTGCCTTCAACACTGAATCAAAGGACTTTGTGCCTAAAAGCGTTACATTTAAGTGCCTGAAAAGGACAAAAACGGCCGAAGCAAAGACAAGCGTGTTGGTTGACTGACCAAAGAAGGACTACGGGTGGGGAAGGGACAGGAGCCGGAGGGCTAGCTCTTTTTGGAGATGCGTACGGACCTGCGCGGGCTGTACTCGGCGTGGCGGTCGGGGAAGGCCCAGGAGCGCAGCAGGTAGCGGTCCGGGCTGGCCCTGCGCTCCTCGCGCTCGCGCTCCATGTTGAACTGTCTCTGCAGCCTCAGGGCCAGCTGGCGGTCCTGCCGCTCCTGCTGCAGGCAGCGCTCGTACAGCCGGCCCACGTCCACCTCGCCCCGGCTCCGCGCCCTGCCGCCCGCCGCCTCCAGGTGCTTGGTCTTCTGGTTCCTCTTGCGGCCGTGGCTCCTCCGGCTGGTCCGGGAACCGGGGTTCAGCCGCTGCTCCGGCGCCTCCAGTGGCTTCTGCGGGCACTGCAGGGCGTCGCCGCGCGGGCTGTAGAGCAGCAGGATCGGCCGCCTGCTGCTGTCGGCCACGTCCTCCGACTCCTCGCACGAGCCCAGGGCGGGCGGGGTCTGGGCCTTGGCCAATCGCTTCGCAGGAAGGCTGTGGTCCGCGCCGGGCTGCTCGAATATTAACCTTCTCTTATTGCACAGCTTCCCCTCTCTCTCGCTCTCCGTCTGCGAGTCCTGCCCCAGCTTCTCCTTCCTGCCCCCTGCTGGGCTCTGCCCCAGGGTGTCCTGCCCCAACCTGCCCTTCCTGCCTCCTGCTCGGCTCTGCCCCAGGGCGTCCTGCCCCAGCCTGCCCCTCCTGTCCCCTGCTGGGCTCTGGTCCAGGGCGGGGCTGGTGGCAGTGCCGCGGGACGACACCTTGCTGAGCTGGCGGTCCGTCTCGATCTGCCGCCACTTGTGCAGGATGGTGGGGCTGGCCTCGTAGCTGGTGGGCCGCTGCAGGCTGCGGCTCAGGTTGCGGGGGGTGGACTTGACCACAGTGGGCTCCAGGAAGCGGCCATCGGGCAGCCGCTTTGGGGGGGTGCAGGGGGAACACACAATGGGCTTGAAGTGGTTGAGCTCCTCTGAGATGCTGTCGTTGCTCTCGGGGCTGATTGACCGCTCCGGCTTGGAGGCGGTCGCTATGGCGACGCCCCGCCAGGGGTGGCGCCTTTCGGAGGCGAGGGCCGGGGCGGAGAGGGACCGGCTATTCTCCGTTGACAGCAGGATCCCCGCGTTGTAGCTGTAGGCCACGGAAGCCTGCCGACAGAAAACGTTTCAACAATGTAAGTCATCATGTTAGCGATGTGGCGAAGATGCTATGTACTGTAATGTACTGTAATGTAACACTTTGTGATGTAACATTCTGCGATAGGATGTAATGAAATGTGCCGTGACACACAATGCACTGTAATGTAGTGTAATGTAACCAATTGTACTCCATTGTATTGTAATGTACTCTATTGTATTGTAATGTACTGTATTGTAATGTATTGTAATGAACGTTGTTGTACTGTATTGTAATGTAATGTACTGCAATTTACTGCAATGTGTTGTGTTATGTTGTAATGTATTGTATTATATTGTAATGTGTTTGTTGTGTTATGTTGTATTGTAATGTATTGTATTGTAATGTACTGTGTTGTGTTGTATTGTAATGTATTGTTTTGTGTTGTAATGTAATGTACTCCACACCTCGGCCATGGCAGACAGCCGTGACGGGCAGCCGTCCTTCCCCCGGCCCTCCTCCCCCTCGGTACAGCTCCTGCTCCTCTGCACCACCCGGTTCTGCAGACTGCTGAGAGAGGAGCATGGCCAAACATTTATCACCATTATCACCACCCTTTACCGGAATATAATAATAATAACAACGCCTAGCGGACTACAGACTAGCATAGCCTAGCAGACTACAGACTCCTTCCAGGACCCACTTCACACACTCTCAGACTCAGTTCTCAAGACTCGGACTAAAGTAATTGTGCAAACTGTATAAAAGTTGGGTTACATTTGGCTGGAGGCTGGTTAGAGTAAGTGTGTAAACAGTATAAAGGTTTGGTTACATTCGGCTGGACGCTGGGGAACTCCGGGTTTTGCGGACGAATGCAGACGCGTGTCTGCTCCTCCTCCCTGCCGGCTCCTCGTTCTCCAGGTCGGACAAAACCCCAAAGATCTGAGGCAAAAACAAACAAAAAACTTGACACAATATAACTTGACTGATTCCCATATCGTAGCATGAGGGAGGCCAGGCTGCTACTGCACTGACTGTCAGCAAGTTATAATCTGTAAACATGAGCCAAGTACAGCCTGTCAACAGCTTGTAACCTCCTGAACCCAGAGTGACTTTGCCAGGAACGAGACCCCACCGTGCTCCAGCATTGTGACTGCCCCACTGTTTCAGAGGCCATAGGCTGCACTTATTTACAGTTATTTAGCTGATTATTTTATCTAAAGCAACTTACAGTTGATTAGACTAAGCAGGGGACAATCCCCCCTGGAGCAATGTAGGATAAAGGGCCTTGCTCCAGGGGCCAACAGCTGTGCGGATCTTATCGTGGCTACCAACCTTCCGGGTCCCAGTCCTATACCTCAGCCACTAGGCTACAGGCTGCCCCCAGCAAAACCAAACATCAGTGCTGGTCCTTGGAGGCCCAGATCCCACAGATGTCTGAGGGCCAAAGAGGTCCAGATAGGGACACAGTGTACATTAAAGTGAGTACTGTGAGATGAGGTCGATAGATCATTACATTTTTATATTGTGCTTTTCTCAAAGCACTGACAGCGATGAGGGGTAAACTCACCACCAATGTGTAGCACCCAACTAGGTGATACATGGCTGCCATTTTGTGCCAGAACCCTCACCACACACCAGCTGAGGTGGAGCAGGAGAGAACAATGTTTTTGCCAATCAGGGGATGATTAGGTGGCAGGTTGAAAGAGTTAGGGTAGGGAATTTAGCCAGGACACCGGGGAACCCCCTACTCGTATGAAGAGTGTCATGAGATCTTTAATGACCACAGTGAGTCAGGACCTTGGTTTAATGTCTCATCTGATAGACACAGGGGTTCCACAGATCACCGTGAAGAGCTGCAGTTTCTGATGTTGCTCAGTACTTAATTCATCAGTTGAAGCGTTGGAGTACTGGGTTCTCAGAGCTAAAATTGAAAAGTTTCAGACTATATAGCTAACAGAATCAAGTCAGCTAATTCCACACACCTGAAATGACAGTGAAATCACACTGAAATCATGTCCTGAAAACATCATCCATCCATTATCTTAACCAGCTTGTCCTGAACAGGGTATCCCAGCATACATTGGGCGAAAGGCAGGAATACACCCTGGACAGGTCGCCAGTCCATCGCAGGGCACACACACCATTCACTCATTCACTCACTCACTCATACCTATGGGCAATTTAGACTCTCCAATCAGCCTAACCTGCATGTCTTTGGACTGTGGGAGGAAACCGGTGCACCCGGAGGAAACCCACGCGAACACGGGGAGAACATGCAAACTCCACACAGAGAGGCCCCAGCCGACCGGGATTCGAACCCAGAACCCTCCTTGCTACAAGGTGGCAGTGCTACTCACTGCACCAGCCGTGCCGCCCCTGAAAACATCATCGTAAAATAATTCATACAGTGAAACCACACTGAAATCATACAGCGACCTCACTGAAATCATAGTGACACCTCACTGAAATCATAGTGAAACCACTGAAATCATACAGTGAAATCATCATAGTGAAACCTCACTTAAATCATATAGTGAAATTGCCACCAAAGTTGATTTTACACAGTCTTTCACACGCAACTCATCCTGATCAATAATCCAGAAGAAAAACCTACAGAGTTTTGAAAGTGCTTTGGTATTCCACAGTCCTCCATTTTCTGCTGAGGTTGTGTTCTCTTCTCCTCTTTCACTACCACCTGAAAAAAGGCATATTAGTGATGACACTTCCTGTAATTGCCACCATGGGAGCTTTTATGGTGAAGACTCCTTCTAAACCATCTAACCTACTGAATTGACCTTTAATAATATCTGCAACATTAGGGATGCCATTTTATTTTGCAATTGTGGCTGTGTTTCCTGGGAGAATATGGATACACAAATTAAACTGCAAAGTATTTGGCCAAACACTTCCCATCATTTTTATATTCTAGCTACATTGAGATCGATAGTTTCATACAGAGCTCTGAGCTAGCAACTTCCTTCCACATATCTTAGTATTTCTACAACTGAAATGATCATTTCACCACTGTCCAAAGCCTCATCCCAATAATTAATGAGCCGGAGTTGAATTTGCGGCTGCACCCAAAATGAACACCTAATAATAATCCACTTCTTTCACTTGCACACCAAGGCAATACTTTAGGTCAGTTACAGTTAGTGAGGGAACAAATACAAGACAAACAATGTTTAGCTTAAAAATCTGTTTGTGAAAGAACTGAAGAGCTTGGGAAATGCCAATATTAACATACAACAACTTATCTAGTGCTAGTCAAATAAAATAGTGATATATCATCGTTTAGACCTGGAGAGTTTTGTTATTTGACTGCAATCTTTCATTCTAGTGAAAATAAATCAATACTAGACAAACTTCGGGGAAATAAGCATCTTTTAAATGAGTCCTTTAATGCCCCCTTTACTCACTTCCTAAAGTCACTTGATATTTTAGTTTTCTTTCTTAAAATGTGATGCATTGCACGTCTGTGGTTGTATTAGACACCATCCCTGGCTTCAAAAAACAGTTACGTGCTTGTTATGACATAATGCGTTTACTCAAACATTACAAACAAAGCGCGGTTTTGAAAACACAGTATAGAGCAAAGCGAGTGGGGTGTCACTGGAATTACCTTATTCTTTTGCTGCTCATAGTCCTGTCGGATGTCTCCAGGTTTACAAATGTGAGCAGGGGAACAGAATATTTTCTCTGTAGGAAAAAAACAAACAAAAAAACGACTTCACAATCTTAAACTGAACGGCTTCCCACTGACTTAGTTTAGCTGTTTGAAGCGGCACAGATAAGCAATATAACATTTTTTACTCATATTTTGAATAAGGTTGCACAAACACAAAGAAAGATGAACAATTGAGATTAAATCAAAATAATACAACAGATAAAGTATGTGCGTCTTTTCTACCCAGAAAAGCTCTAAATCCGACTGTCACAATGCTATCTGTTGATTCCAAAAGCTCCACCCACAAAAAAGTGCACATGCCCGGACTAGTCAACACCAAACTGGATAGTTAGCCCAGACGTGCGAATTGATAGGTATAGTGAATTCAGGCTACTATTGTTTTCTGAATGTCATATAGCGAAGTATTGATTAAATGTTAGCAATTATACAATCAGTTCCCCATTTAAAAGTACTACCTATGTGGGGCAACGTTTTCATAGTTCTCCAACTTGCGAGCCAAAGTTAGTATAACTAATGGCACTGCCTGTCGCCCCCTACTCTCCCAAATAAAAACATACGGTCGACATAACGTTATGGACATTGCCTGCTGCAAACTTGGATTCGCCATGTCTGCAGCACTGAATTTACAAATACGTGGATGAACTAGTTAATGACACCGCTATGTTTCCTAGTCTAGATAGCTAGCCTTATCCAACAACTAGCAAGCTTGCTAGCTAGCTCTAACGGTAACTATAGTAACAGTCGCTAACTAGTTGACTGTAGCTAGTGTAGCATAGGCATAGCAACAGATGAGCGACTCTTCGGAGTGCTAATGTTCCACGCTGCTCACGACACACAGCAGAATAGCAACTGGGCTGTCTAGGCAGGTAGTCTAGGTAACCGTTAGCTAGCTAGCCAATTACAGTGAAACAAAAAGTAAGTTATGAAGAAGCCAGCTATCACGGCGATACCATGAAACGCTCACACTCCTGCCATTAGATGACTAGACCCGCTAAAGTAGCTGATGCTAGCAAGGTTACGGGAAAAACAAGCTCATCAGCTGGCACTAGGCTAGCGTTATCGTTCGTTACTTAATATTGCTAAACGTCATGCAGCGTTGATTGCATTAGCTACTTAGCTAGATAACATTGCCTTTTACGTAAACGCATCTCGCCAGCTAACGAGTTTACCGAGGGTAACGGAATAATGCCTGGTTATTAGTTTCACAACACAAAATTGAGGGTTTCAAACATAATCGCCACATTATGAAATTTTATATTTTGAGTTTCCTGTTATCTATTTAGTTGACTAATTGATGTTGCTGGTTCACAAGACAGCACATCTAACGTTAGCATAGGTAGGCTAGCTAGCGAATCTTAGCAAACTAACACAGGTTGTGGTCAACTCCATAGTTTAACTTACCTTCTCCCTCTTGTCGCTCCATTCTCTGTTTGCATTTCTCGGGATAACTCTGCCTGACCCTATCCCAAAGTTCAGTGTTTACCAGGCCCTTCTCCCGGGACTGTCTGCGGGCCCAGCTGGACACTCGGAGGCGACAGAGCGGACAGCACAGACTGGTAAATTGTACTGCTTGCTTAAAACAGGGAAGACACACCGAGTGTCTGCAAGGCATAGTAACGGGTTCCAGAAAGATTTCGTGGCACAACGGGCACCTGGCCTCATCCAACGTTAGTAACCGTGTAGTTTCTTTTCCTTCTGGCTGTTCATCCTTGGACCCGTTCCTGCTTTTCTGTTTTTCCCGCTGTCCAATAAGTCCACTTGGGGACTTGGCGGGGCCCGCAGCCGCCATGTTTATTAGTGTTTCCCTGTCTCAATTCAAAAAAAAAAAAAAAAAAAAAAAAAAAAGAATGCTCCGCCTAGTGGACAAACACGGGATTAAAATGGTCCCATGATCACATGTGTGAGGTGACATGATTTATTGACTTAGCTTGCATTACGCATATTGAGTGATTCATTGGTTTTTGAAACTCTGGCTAACTAAACCAGTCAGTTTGACGGATGAAGTTATGGGCCCATACCGATGGCCTGAGTATGGAAGGACGCAGTCGTTTACGGGTCCGCGTTTCATCGCTCTTCAGCGACCCCTGCTGGTTGATCAGACGCCGGGAGCAGTCATTAGCCCTTTACAGATGCATCATAACCAATGCTCCAGGAATTTTCCATGCCGGCGTCCAGTGTGTACGAACTGGAGCAGGAGTCGATCTTACACGTAAGACATTCCTCTTTACCCGATTAGGTCCTGGTAAGAGTTATGAAAACATTTTTTGTCCCGGGCCTCAGAATGCCGCCCTCGTAGTTACAGACCACATTATATAATTATAGAATATGTATTAATGTATTTTCCAGCTGACAACAAATTTTCCATGAAGGCGTATTCGTAATTAACATACTAATTGACTGATACACACAACTAGCAGTTGAATAATTCCTGATCTGTAACATTAATCTGACATAAGTTGTATGTAATATTTTAGACTTCTACCTTGTTTCAATGAAATGTGATTGTCTTTCAGTTAATTGAGCATAATAGATTTTATGTTTATAAATAATTAAACTTAATTTATTTTAGCCCATTCACAGTAACATATTATATTTATATGGCATGTAATTAATTATTTACATCAATCGATAATGTAGTCAATACATTCAATCGAAAAACTAAATAATTACCTTTCTCTCTTACCACTTACGCAGAAAATCTTAAGTGTGTTAATCGCTTTTAATGAAAATGATTACTGATATTCCACAAGTTCAAACATAATTCAGAATTTTACACCAATTCCAAGTCAGTCACAATGAAACGCATTAAAACTTAACCCTTTAAGGTGCAAGATCACAAATATGTTATTTTCTGAACATTGCAATGCAGATATTGTAACATTAGCCTACTGGTAATCGAAAGCAATGCAGTTCTAGAACAATGACTTATAATAATAATAATAATAATAATAATAATAATAATAATAATAATTTTATTATTTGATTATACTTCATAAGGACACACAGATCGCGAGTGTGCTTTACTTGCAAGATCAGTGGTAGCAGAAAAGTGTCAGTCTTCGTGTCTATAGCTTTTGGATTGCAATAGAGAAATGATAATGAACTGAAATATATATCTGAAATAATGATTTCAAAACTGTTGAGAAACCAGCTGTGCTGTAAAATATTTTTTCAGTCCTTGTTATATATGAGAGACGCAGCATCTAAAAGGGAAGAGGAACGGTTAAACTGTTAGAAACATTTCAATAGGTTTAACCAGATGTGTGCTATACTGCATGTGGATCTCATGTTTTAGCATTGTTTTGTTCCCTTATTCGTTGGTATGTGACACAGTGTGGGTTATGTTGCGAATGCTCGCCCCTGTCAGAGCCCGTTAACTTACACTAATCCCTTCCCACAGCTGAAGGGGCCGAACGGCAGTTCTGTCGGCAGGCACACTGGACGGCAGAGCCCGCTGTAGTTAGCACAGACCCAGGGGAAGGACACAGCATCCCCTCCCAGACCTGCCATCAGAGAGAGAGAGAGAGAAAATGTGCAGTCTGTTTCCACTGAGTACAGCATGGGGTACATGGGCCTGTGGCGTAGTGCTTAAGGTCGATGAATGGGCCCCGCAAGGTTGGCTCAAGCCCCGGTGTAGCCACAATAAGATTCACACAGCTGTTGGGCCCTTGAGCAAGGCACTTCAGCCCACAGTGCTCTGGGGGGATTGTCCCCTGCTTAGTCTAATCAACTGTAAGTTGCTTTTTGTAAAAGTGTTAGCAAAATAATTTACAGTATGGCCAAACAAAGTGCAGGATCATCTATTGAACTATTAAACTACGAAGTATGGTTTTGAGGAAAAGGATCAGGAGGTATTGTAGATAAACTAACAAAGACAAGCTTTGGAAAACCCTAACGCTCCAGCACTACTGCAGTGGAATAATTCTAATGATATTGCTCACTCTCTGGGGTTTGATAATACTGAATATGTGAGCACCTTATGCTGTGACAGGATGAAGTAAACTTCCAGTTGAAAAATCTCAACTCTTTGAAACTTTATTTTCAGAGAATTTCTCAAGGTTGCTCTTGACCAGATACATAGCCAAAACAACGCCAATAGCCAAAACAACGCGCTTGCTCACACACACACACACACACACACAGACACACTCACACAAGCTAATATATACTGTGTAAACAAACAATAGCAACTACAGTCCTGCCAGAAGAACCATAATGCACAAAATACAAGCCATATAAATGATAACAGCAGAAGCATATTATAGACAATTGTCGTTATCCACCATACTCACAAGCAAAGGCCATGGCAATAAGCACCACCAGGAGCATCACACACTGGTACTTCATGACTGTCTGATGATCCGGACCCTCCAGAGCAGTATGGCTGCGGTTTGGCTGTTCACCCTTGCCTTACAATCTGGGAGGAGGGCTGAACTGTACAGGCCATTCCTTCTGCGGCAACGTGAAACGGCCCTCAATGCGAAATGCAATAATGCGAAGATGAATGGACCACATTGTGCCTAACTGCATTTAGTAGTGCCAACACATCCAGCAGCAGTACACAGCCGCTAAGGGAAGATTGAAATCACCTGATTTCAGACGCATGTTTTCCCTTTCGACTGTGGCAACCTTCGGGGGCATTGAGCAATTGGCATTCTTCAGCTGGAGCTGTGTCTGTTTTGCGAGCCCCCATGTCTTAACTCGGGTGTGCACAACAAGGGCCAATCTGCTTCAGGATTTTGTGCCAAATTCTGCTCTTAATGATTTAATTAGCGAAATAATGTCTTTATCAGACATTTGTAGATGCACCAGCTGCAGCTGCAGATTTTACTGTGCTCAAATAGAAGTGAACCAACATCATTTTATAGCTATCAGAAAAATAAATTAAGGTTGGAACAAAAACCAGCTCGCAGACCAGCCCTCCAGGACCGGAGTTATGTACCCCTGGCCTTAACTCCATTGTTCCCTCAGACATTTTTTGGACAGCACCCTGTTTGGTAGAATAAGAAGACCAAGTATGAGGAGCAAGCAGTGAGGTGGAGAGAACCAGGGGTGGAGCAGGGACATTTTTTCAATGGCAAAAAAAAAAAACCTATTAGCGTGCTATCTCCTGATTTGAGCCCGCTGTAGTTAACACAGAACCAGGGGAAGGACATAGTATCCCCTCCCAGACCTGCCATCAGAGAGAGAGAGCAAATGTGCAGTGTTTCCACTGAGTACAGCATGGGGTACATGAACAGCCTGTGGCATAGTGCTTAAGGTGCATGAATGGACCCCGCAAGGTTGGTGGCTCAAGCCCCGGTGTAGCCACAATAAGATCTGCACAGCCGTTGGGCCCTTGAGCAAGGCACTTCAGCCCACAGTGCTCTGGGGGGATTGTCCCCTGCTTAGTCTAATCAACTGTAAGTTGCTTTTTATAAAAGTGTTAGCCAAATAACATGTACTGTAATTTACAATATGGCCAAACAAAGTGCAGGATCATCTATTGAACTATTAAACTACGAAGTATGGTTTTGAGGAAAAGGATCAGGAGGTATTGTAGATAAACTAACAAAGACAAGCTTTGGAAAACCCTAACGCTCCAGCACTACTGCAGTGGAATAATTCTAATGATATTGCTCACCCTCTGGGGTTTGATAATGCTGAATATGTGAGCACCTTATGCTGTGACAGGATGAAGTAAACTTTATTAAAGAAAACCTATTCGCATGCTATCTCCTGATTTGAGTGTGCCTTGTTCAAAACCCCACTGACACAGGGAAATCGAGTTGAAGCCATGGAGATTGGCTTAATCTGGCTCTGTTATGGAACTTCAGACAGCGCTATCCTACAGCACATTCTTCTGCCGGACACAGGCTGGTCAAAAGCCTAAAAATAGCCTCAATGTCTGATCTCAATCAGTCACTTTGTGGTCGAAAAAACAAAACCAGTTCTGTCATGCATTCTTTAAACAGCCACAAAATTTAATTGGGAATATGATTGAGGACAGCGATGTGGCAGTTTGATGGAACTCTTAGAAACAACTAAACGGAACTATTTTACATTCCTTACAGTGTCACTGAGGGTTAGTGAGCAAACAAAACAGCCCCGTTCCTCAAATCACGGTCTTTAAGGGCAGATTGCTGGTTTTCCACCCTCCCTGTTCCTGGGAATCCGGTGTCAAGACAGTCTGGTCAATCAATAGCACTAATTGTTCAGTTAACTGCCTGGGAAAAAAGAAAACCAGAGCCCGACTTGGATTCAAGGTCTAGATTTCACTATCCCTGCAATACAGCAACAGTTCTGCAGTGTCTGAGACTATACTGTGTGTTCTACTCTGTTACACGCAGTTTAGATACACACAAAACGGGCACAGTTACTTGGCGCCATCTTCTGGCTTACCTGTGGATTGCAACATTTTCAGTCTGATTATCATGGACTGGGTTGGATTCCACTTTAGCACATTCCCTTCTCCATCGTCTTCCGTAGAGGAAGGAATTTTGTGACAATTTGTCTGACATGCAGCAAGCAAACTTAACAGGTGATCTGTAATGGAGGGTAGAGAAGGTAAAAACCAAAAAGGAACTGAAACCACCCTTGTAGACGTAGAAGTGCTAACCCATAGCAACCACAGCTCTGTCTGTAACAACCACCCAAGCTTATTCTGATTGACAATAAAAACACACAAGCCAGCAGCTTGAATGATAAAAGATTTTCACTGAGGATTTCTTAAAACCACTCAAAAACACAAAAACCCTCCCATCCTTCAAAATGCACTCATCATGAATTATTAACCAACCTCCAAAGAAAATATCAATGAGGTTGGAACATATTGCCACCTCCATTTGACAATGCAATGATTCACCCTTGGCAGGAAGGAGGAACAGGGGAGCAAGGGAATATAATTGCTCCCTTCCCTTTCATAATTCAGAACCGAACCCTGGGAGGAAGGAAGACAGCATAAAATTCAAGCCATGTTTTTTTGTGATTTAACAAAATCTGAAGCAGAGGTTGACAATTCCATTCCTGCAGGACTGATGTGTAAACAGGCTTGTTTTCACCAATTAAATCAGCCAAATAAGCTATCCATTTGTGTACACTAATGTTGGTTTAATCGTAGATGAGACCAAAATAAGATGTTTCATGGTGGGACACTGGAGCAAACCTCATCTATGAAACTATCAATTATAATGAATTATTTTTTTTGCCAGACCTACAAAACAAATTGAAGTACTACTAACTAGACCTACTAGTGTGAAAGCAGCAAGCAGCAAGACCTCCCAGCCTGGCCATTGAAACTACATTACCCGTCAGCCATCAAAAAGTACACCGGTTCAACCGCAACTGTTGTCATAACTAAGGAATAATGTCTGCAGCCATGGGTTCCAGTGATAGAAAATGATGATTGTATTAGTGCTGTTTTTTTTTATTTCAAAAGTTGCCCTGGTAATTAGATAGCGTTACCTCTTTAACTAGCTAGTTCTAAACGTTACAGAGTAGAAAGTGACAAGCAGTCTGCGCAGTTTGCTAGTTCGCAAAGTTCCCAAATGTAACTGCTTTTTGCGGTCGTCATTGTGGATGTGGCAATAAGCGCTGTCCTTCATTTATTTATTGATAAAAGGTAAGAATACCGCAAATGATAGAAGTAGCTACCGAAGTTAAAACATGCCATCTAACTAGCTAGCTAGCCGTCTGTGTTGATGTTTAATTAGCTCGTAACGTGACAGAATGGTTGTTACGTTATTGACCAACTTGACCACTGGAGAAGTCAAGTCAACTAGTAAGGAAGCTAGCTGGTTGCTAGTGAAGTCACCTGTGGCGTCTATTGGACAGGTACTTGAAATCAGCATTGTGTAATACTAGTAACTAGCATACGGGTAACGGGTAACGGAAAACGAATGATAGGAAAACGGATCATTTTCTTGGAAACGTTCTTTTTCTCTTGGAGACGTTCTTGTCATGGGGGACTGTGGTGATCTCAACGCGAACCTGAATTTCCGTACCACTGGGGATCCCCGCTTGGATAAAGCAATTTACCAATGGATCTCTTGGGATAAGGTAAGTGCATCATCAAACGAATAAAAATGTTGCTGTCTGCCCTTACATTTCCTTCTGGACCGAAAAGTAATCGAAACGCATTCTCTCGGGTGCTCCTCTTTGAATACTTCTGGAAATGACTTGATTCTTGAATTCATTGGTTTTCTTTGTACATATTGTGTCTGGTTGATAACTAAAAGTATTGAGCCTTTGTTTGGGGAAGTGACATCTCATTTCTCTGGGTAAGGCCGGTTACTCAATGCACGGTCGAAACCGGATCCTTTTACTTATGGAGTTGCAACATATGGTCCCAGTTTTAAGGTACCCACGGGGGTAACGTTTAAATAAACTTTTGCTGGAATGTGCCTGTGTTTAAGGGGTCAGCCTCTTTCTACTGCTGTTGCTGCTACCACCCACCACACTAAATGGTTGCAAAATAATATTCATTTTTTTAATTTTAAAAAGAGAGAAAGTATTTGCATAAGCAGCAGGTGATATACAATAGCCAGGGTACAGAACTGTGATGGGTTGTTGTGGTGGTCACTTCTATTTTATTCTATTGAGATTACTAGTCAGCTCATTCCTCCATTGAGGGACTTTCCTCTAGGGGTATGTCAGTTTGCTAGGAGTTCTATCTAGTCTACTGACAATATCTCCCCTGAGAGGCATCAACTAATTTCATTGGTATTAATGGGGCTGTTCTGCTTAAGTGGCTAAGACATGAATGAATGTAAACACAGGCACTGTATTTACAGAAATAGTATTAAATGGTTAGTATTAAAGTGCATGTGACATGAGCCGTGGTACCCTTACTTACTAGGCTATTTGATGTAGCTGGCCAGTAAAGGTAATTTATACTGATGTCAGTGGACCAAAAGGACGAATCAAGTCAAGTCATGTTTATTTATAAAGCACATTTATAATGACTACCATCAACCGAAGTGGTGTACAATTTCTAATTACTATATACGTTAAAAAAAAAAATCCAGAGTACTGCAATAATAATACATAAAGATGCAACAAGAAACAACAAAGACTAAGAAGAGCACCTTTTTAATTGATATTTGTTGAACCCCACTATTTATGTTTGCTGCACTTTAACTGTGTATGGCTAAAGGACAAAAGTTGGCACATAGGCTTAAATGAAGCAGATATACTGCATAGTGTACCTTAAAACCACAACATAATTCTGGGCTCAGTCCTCATGTTAGCAGCTTCAGTGGAAGTTCAGTTTTTCATGGCTACATAAACCCTGGCTGGCCCCTTCTCCGGTCTAAATGTCAGACTCATTCTGACCCTAGGGGGTTAAATAATATAGCATGGCATTCCTTTTCGTCTATAGCCCTGTTTCGCAAATCATGGTCCTCAAGAGCCGAGAACTGCTGGTTCAACACCCTCCCTTTACCTGGGAGTCAGGAGTGAAGACAGTCAGGCCAAACAGTAGGCTTAATTGTTCAGTTAAACAATTGAAGGAAAGAACCCCTGGGCTGGATTTGGATTTGAGGGTCAGATTTGACTCCTTGGAATACAGTTTTGCAGTTATTGCACAAATCAAAGATGGCCTCCTCGCCCTAACTGTTGATGCCATACTTTATAGGTGAATGGCTGAGTTGGCATAGCCTAACTGTTTCATAATCCATTTTAATCACAGGATTGTTCTGTAATCCAACCAAGCTGCTTGTTAGCTGGAGTGTTGTTGTGGACTTTTGCTTTTATTGTCCTCAGTTAGGTGTCCTTCAATTACTGTAATGACCACTTTTGCTGTAGGATGCAGTTGCATGGTTAACTGTTTCACAAAGACCAGTACATTTTCATTTGCACTTTTTTTCTCCACAACAAAAGGAAAGTTGATTGAGTAGATTTTTTTACAGCTTTTGGGACGGGTTTAATTTGGCGAAATGGAACCTGTATCAGGTTAAAAGCATATTGTTGTTTTTGAAAAGCCTTATTCAGGGTGGAGGCACAACAGTCTATAACACTGGCATCAGCATAAAAATGAAAAGTGTCCTCTGGTACATCTTCAACAAGACAGTTTGTGTATACAAAAGAGGACCTAGCAAAGGGGAGGCCTGACTGAAAATTACTGTTCTATTACCGATATGAATGGTCCTGGGCTGAAAATAAGATTAAAATTGAAAAATTCAGGGAGTAAAACCATGTACAGAGTACAAGGTTTTTGGAGTCATTTATACTGTTATTGTTTTTCTCTGAAGCACAAAACTCCCCAGTACCAGTTACAGTAAGCTGGCACAACATCAGAAACTCTAAATATGTAACATGCAAAAATGCTTGTGTTGAGTGTCCTTCTGATGGGTGCAGAACCCACACACGCAGGGGCAGGTGGAGTGAGTGCTTGTGTTGAGTGTCTCTCTGGTGGGTGCAGAACCCGCACATGTGGGGGCAGGTGGAGTGCTTGTGTTGAGTGTCCCTCTAATACGTGTTGAGGGTCTCTCTGATGGGTGCAGAACCCGCACACGCGGGGGCAGTTGGAGTGCTTGTGTTGAGTGTCTCTCTGATGGGTGCAGAACCCGCACATGTGGGGGCAGGTGGAGTGCTTGTGTTGAGTGTCCCTCTGATGGGTGCAGAACCCGCACACGCGAGGGCAGGTGGAGGCCCTGGTCCAGGAAGGCTGTGTGGAGGAGCTGAGGTGCAGGCTGGGATCCAGGATGAGCTTTGGGACCGCCGGGCTGAGGGCGCCCATGGGGGCTGGCTTTGCCCTCATCAACGACCTCACCATCATCCAATCAACACAGGTTAGCCAACCGATGATCTCACCATTATCCAATCAACACAGGTCAGCCAACCAGTAACCTCACCATTAACCAATCAGCACAGGATAGCCAACAAGTGCCCTCACCATTATCCAATCAGCACAGGTTAGCCAACCAGTGACCTCATCATTATCCAATCAGCACTGGTTAGCCAACCAGTGACCTCGCCATTATCCAATCAGCACAGGTTAGCCAACCAGTGACCTCATTAATATCCAATCAAGCCAAACAACAACCTTTAGTGTCCAATCAAGACGTGTCTGTATGGTGTTGATTAAGGCACAGTGTCTGAATGGTGATTGTGTGTGCGTACTGTGTCTGTATGATGGTATGTGTCTGTATGGTGTTCTGATTAAGGCATGGTGTCTGTACGGTGTTGTGTGACAGTACGGTGTTGTTCTGATTACTGCTGTTCTCATACTCCAGGGCCTGTATAAATACTGCGCCATCGCCTTCCCTGATCTGCACAGCCGAGGCCTCGTGATTGGCTACGACACTCGTGGACAGGAAGCCAGTGGCTGTAGCAGCGAGCGGTACCTCCCCTTCCCTTCCCTTCCTCTCCTCCTCTTCCTCAGCTCCAACATTAGTGTCTGGCTTTCACATTTATGAGCCTGAAGATTTCACTGTGAAACAGTCTGCCTGGTGACGTGTGTATTTTGTGTGAACATGTTGGTGTTCTTAGTTTTACTCTTGGCAGAGAGGCTGTGTTAAAGGCCTGTGTTTCTCCATCACACAGACTTGCCAGGTTGGCGGCTGCCGTTCTGCTTGGCAGAGGCATTCGCGTCTATCTCTTCTCCACTTATGTCCCGACACCGTTCGTGGTAAGTATGTCCTCATCCACTGTGTGTAGCCCCTGGGAGAAATAGCTGCTCTACTCTGTTCTGTACAAAAAGCAGAAGTTTCCGTTACTGTAATGTCACTAATAATGTTGCAGAGGGGTTCAGAGGGTAGGAGGGTCTTCATCAAAACTTACGAGTGAATTTTGTGCTCAACCCCCCACCCACCCAAACCTAAGCCATACGCTGTGAAGAAGCTTGGAGCTGCAGCAGGAGTGATGATCACCGCCTCTCATAACCCCAAAGAGGACAACGGATACAAGGTGCCCCGCCCTTTCACCACTGACCTTTCACCCCTGACCTGGTGGACAGAAACGTGTTTAAATTTGTTCTGTCCACCATTTTACCTGAGTTTTTCCTCCAGATGGTTTCACAGAACTGACGCTGATGGGGCAGCCTGTAGCCTAGCAGCTAAGGTGGTTGGTCGTTCAAGCCCCAGTGTAGCCATGATCAGATCCTTGAGCAAAGGCCCTTAACCCCTCTTTGCTCCAGGCGGAGATTGCTCCCTTGCTCAGTGTAATCGTCTGTAAGTAACTCATGTAATGTGCTGTCATGATGCTCCCGCTCTCAGGTTTACTGGGAGAGCGGGGCACAGATCGCTTCGCCCCACGATAAGGAGGTCCTGCGCTGCATCGAGGAGAGCGGCGAGCCCTGGGGGGGGTCCTGGGACCACGGCCTGGCCGAAAGCAGCCCCCTACGCACCGACCCCACCCTGCACATCTGCACCTGCTACGCAGAGGAGCTGCAGTCCATCTGCTTCCATAGGTCCACCGGCCATTTTACGGTCTAAAGAGTGTAGGCAGTGTGTGTGTGTCTGTATGTGTGTGTGTGTGTGTGTGTGTGTGTGTGTGTGTGTGTGTGTGAGTACAGTACAGGGGTCAGACTGTGTCTGTTTATATCTGTGTGTGTGGTACAGGGGTCAGACTGTGTGTGTTTATATCTGTGTGTGTGTGTGTGTGTGTGGTACAGGGGTCAGACTGTGTGTGGCTGTACAGTACAGTTCACAAATAATGAATTTGAATATGCCCAGAATGAGGAGCACTGTAGCCTCTAGTCTGCTGGAACCATAGACCTCAAATCAGCTGCTTTTGGTTTCACTAAGGTGGGTTCAGGAAGTGAAAGTGAAATTGAAGTGAGTGGTTTCTGGGTGGATTGTCTTGTGTTTAGCGGACCTGCTGTCTTGAGATGGAGGGTGCGTGTTTTTTTTCTCATTGATGAGGATTTAATTGTCATTTGAACTCTGTTTGTTTGTTTGTTTGCTGTATGTTTAGAGAGCTGAATGCAGAGACGAGGCTGAAGTTCGTCCACTCTTCCTTCCACGGGGTTGGACACAGCTTCGTCCAGCAGGCCTTTCGGGCGTTCGGCTTTGCCCCGCCCATCCCTGTACCGGAACAGAAAGATCCGGATCCGGAGTTTCCTACCGTCAGCTGCCCCAACCCAGAGGAAGGGGAGTCTGTCCTGGTGAGCGCATGGTCTCCCTTCCTCCGCCAGTTTCATTTTAAATGGTTAGGTTAGCAGAACGAGAGGGCACAAATGGAAATTCCATACAAATTTCTTCACACAGAGTGGTCACTGTGGAATAGCTTGCCAGGACATGTAGTGGAGGCTGAAACTCTAGGGGCTTTCAAGACCCGGCTTGATACGGTGCTAGGTACTATTTAGCTTTTAGGCAAACTAGCCAGTATGTACACTGTAGTGGGAGGAAAAAAACCGGGGGGGGGGGGGGGGGGGGAGATTCAGTCAGCCAGGATGGCAGTGTCTCATATGACGGTTGGCGGTCGTAGCAGTAAGTGCTGATGTATGTACAGTTCGCCATTACACATTAGGGGAGGACAAATGGAAAATCACTTTAAGAAATGACAGAAGACAGTAGTTAATATTTGGAAGCAGTGATAAACAGTGATAAATATCTCTTGTAGGAGCTCTCTCTCCGGCTGGCTGAGCGAGAGGGGGCCACAGTCGTCCTGGCAACCGACCCTGATGCCGACCGCCTGGCTGCAGCAGAGCTGAGCAACAAGTACGGCAGATCACACAGATAAAAGGGCTGGGGAGGGCCTCAGCATCATGTGGTGAATAAACAGAGAAAGTGTAAAAAATATATTTAAAAAATTTTTTTTTAAAAAAAGGTTAATAAAAGTTCGGCTTGTTGCCATTTATTAAAGAAAAAGTTGCCAAAACCATTTATCACGAAATAAAATACTTTTTTACAAAATAAACCAAAATTCTGCGGGAGAAAAGGGGAGCCAAAAACTAGAATACAGAAACCACCAGTCCTACTCTTATCTCAGGACTGAGAACAGGCCTCGGTTATGTAGACCTCTGATTAGATACATGGCCACAGGTACAGTGATTACAATTAATCACATACCTGCATGAAAGGCCGGTGCTGCCCCCTGGTGGACAGCACCCCAATTTCCCTTACTGGCACCACAATGCACATATAATACATACAAACATCCATCCATACATGCTGTTATTACTGTTATTGAGCAATGTCCATGGCAGAGGTATGCAGACTTCAGGACCTGTGATCTGAGTGAATCCCTTGCAGCCGGTGGAAGGTGTTCACAGGTAACGAGCTTGCGGCTCTCCTGGGCTGGTGGATGCTGTTTAACTGGAAACAGCTCCACTCGAACCCCACCGACACCGCGCAAGTGTGCATGCTGGCCACCGCCGTCTCCTCCAAGATCCTCCAGGCCTTCGCACGGGTCCACGGCTTTCATGTGGAGGTAGGAGGGGAATGTACCGCCACACATGTACCGCCACACATGCACACGGCCCTTTTCACTAATACACACTGTTAACCCATTATGGACTCTATAGGCGCCCTATAGAAAACCCATAGAAAGGCCTAGGAATCACAGTGCATTTCAACGGTCATGTGTCTTGAAAAACGGTCATATGATCAAATACAATGCTGCCATCACATCCGTCTGTTTAGGGAGATGTAACATGCCGGTTGCATTTGCCCATTAGGGGCTAAATATATTTGACTGCAATACATTTTCTGAAATGGGTTGCATCAAATGAAACTGGCAGTAATCTATATGCCCATATGTTATAAAGTGTTGATAATATATTTCATGTTTTTGTTTTATGTTTTGAGTGTATTCCCTTTCCGTGGTAGATGTTCCATAATTCCATGATTGTGAAATGTTGAGTAATCTGTGTGCAAATGGAAACACTGATGTATAAGTAGAAGTACAGAGGCTCCCTGTGGTGATGCAATGTGGGCTGCTATGCAGGTTTCTGGTCACAGATCATTATCCTTTAGTCAGTATACTCCTGAGTCTGTTCATTCAGGTGCTCACAAATGGCACCGTAACATTCTTATTGTATTTTTATTTTATCATCGCATGTTATATTTGCGACTTCCACAGCTACACAGACTACAGTTTATCCTTCACACACAGCTGGGTGTTGTGCTGAAGCAGGTGAAGTACTAGGTGTGAATAGGCTCCAGCAGTAGTGCCCCACCTACTGTAGGAATGAAACCTGCAACCTCTACGCTACAACTTCTTCTGCTCCCTCTTGCCCTATCTCAAGGAAACTTTGCCAGGTTTCAAATGGATCGGGAAGAGAATCGATGAGCTGAGGAAGGTGGGGAAGGAGGTGATCTTCGCCTTTGAGGAGTCTATCGGTATGTAAATATCATGATTAGGTGGCTGGTTGAAAGAGCCATGGTTTGGAATTTAGCCAGGACACAGGGGAACCCCCTACTCTTCATAAAGAGTGTCATGGGTTCTTTAATGATCACAGTGAGTCAGGACCTCGGTTTAACGTCTCGTCTGAATGACAATATCTCCTCCAGCACAGTGTCTGCACTGGGGGCATTAGGGGTAATTTGACCAGATGGAAGATCATCCCCCTACTGGCCCACTAACACCACTTCCAGCAGCATCTTAGTTTTCCCAGAAGGTCTCCCATCAAAGCACTAACCAAGCCCACACCTGCTTAGCTTTAGCCATTTACTTACCAAGCCCACAGCTGCTTAGCTTCAGTCATTTACTAACCAAGCCCACTGTTGCTTAGCTTCAGCCATTTACTAACCAAGCCCACAGCTGCTTAGCTTCAGTCATTTACTAACCAAGCCCACAGTTGCTTAGCTTCAGCCATTCAGCAGGAACAGAGTGCATGATGGGATGGCTCCGAGTACACAGTGTCTGTGTGTGGCTGGATGTCCAGGGTTCATGTGCGGCAGCATGGTTCCAGAGAAGGACGGGGTGAGTGCAGCAGCGGTGTTGGCGGAAATGGCCGCCTATCTCGACCGCCAGAACCTCACCCTGAACCAGCAGCTGGCCAACATCTATCACATGTGAGCTGCTCTCTATTCTCCTATCTTCGTGCTCGTACTCACAGTGTGTGTGTGTGTGTGTGTGTGTGTGTGTGTGTGAGAGCTGCTCTCTATTCTCCTATTTCCTATCTGTATGTATGTGCATGTGTAGGCGTGTGAGCTGCTCTCTATTCTCTTATCTCCTGTGCTCGTACTGTGTGTGTGTGTGTGTGTGTGTGTTTGTGTGCTGTACTCACAGTGTGAGTGCATGTGTGACTCAACCCGACGGTCCGCCCCCCTGCGTGGCTGTGACTCTCCTGGTCAGGTACGGCTCACATGTCTCCACCACGTCCTACATCTTCTGTCACGACCCTGCCGTCGTGAAGAGGATCTTCTCCCGGCTGCGCTGCTTCCACGGAGAGAACTCCTACCCAAGGTCGTGCGGAGGTCACTGCATCGCACACGTCCGAGATCTCACCACGGGATATGACAGCAGCCAACCCGATAAAAAATGCGTGAGTGTGTTTTACCTGGCTTTAACCGTGACATCAAAACCTGTGACACCTGTTCAGCTCTGTTAAACAAATGACTCATTTAAATACTAGTACCATTTGTGCGTGTGTTACCTGCCTGTTTTGTGCGTTTCCTTTCTCTGTTTTGACTGGATGCATAAGCACTGTCCAACTCAATGCTGTTTATTCCTGCAGGGTGTGCTGTTGTGGTCAGTCAGCGTTTAATTGGTCAGCTTGAGGTAGTTAATTAATCTCACCTGGAATCTCTGGCTGGTTCTCCAGGGGAATGTTGGAACAAACAGGCACAGCTTTGTGGCTCTCGAGGGGAATGTGGGAATTGACAGGCTCAGCCTTGTGGTTCTCCAGGGAAACGCTAGAACAAACCAGCACAGCCTTGTGGTTCTCAGAGGGAAAGGATGAACACGGCTGGTCTGATATTTCAGTTTCCTTTTCTTCTGATGAAGATTTGGTATGGCCGAAACGTCAGCTCTGCTGATTTACTGCATTGCGGCAAGCGAACGAGTCTCATTGTTTCACTGGGTTCCCTGCCTCACAGGTACTGCCGATCATCAAGAACAGTCACATGATCACCTTCACCTTCCACAGTGGCGTGGTCGCCACCCTCAGGACCAGCGGCACAGAGCCCAAGATCAAGTACTACACCCAGATCTGCGCTCTGCCAGGGGAGAGGTCAGAGGCCAACCAATGCTCTTCTTTTCTTACTAAATAAATTTGTAATTTGTGATCATAAACTGCCCTCTATTCTGGGTGACACAGCGGCTGGTTGTGTCACCCAGAATAGGTGACACAACCAGCCACATGGCTCAGGCAGTAAGAGCAGTCGTCTGGCAGTCGGAGGGTTGCCGGTTCGATCCCCCACCCGGGCTGTGTCGAATTGTCCCTGAGCAAGACACCTAACCCCCAAAATGCTCCGGACGAGCTGATCGGGGCCTTGCATGGCAGCCAATCGCCGTCAGTGTGTGAGTGTGTGTATGTATGGGTGAATGAGAAGCATCAATTGTACAGCTCTTTGGATAAAGGCACTATATAAATGCCAACCATTAACCATTTACCATTTCGTTGTGCGTCGCCCCGTGGAGCTATTGACTAGATTCTGTAATGATGCGGTCTGCATTCGATTGAAGGTTGTGAGGTTCACTAGTGCACCCCAGCGTGTGCCTTCACCTAACAGCTCTCCATGCTCCTTTAAAGGGGAGGTTCACTCTGTGGTTAAAGGTTAATATACCTCTTAAGGAGCAACTATTGCTGTGTGGTAAACATTACATTACATTACATTACATTGCATTACATTATTGGTATTTGGCAGATGCTCTAATCCAGAGCGTGGTACAGTTGATTAGACTAAGCAGGAGACAATCCTCCCCTGGAGCAATGCAGGGTTTTTAAGGGCCTTGCTCAAGGGCTCAAGGGCCCAACGGCTATGCGGATCTTATTGTGGATACACCGGGATTAGAACCACCGACCTTGTGTGTCCCAGTCGTTTACCTTAACCACTACTCTACAGGCCGCCCCATTTGCTACTTATCATGATTCTGATTTCGTTTCTCTTCGTTCACAGTGTCATCTCTAGTCTGGAGATGGAGCTTCACAAGGTAACTGATGCTCTGGTTGAGGAGTTTCTGGAACCAGACAAAAACAAGCTTATTCGGCGATCTTGAATTATCAAACTTGAATTATCACGACACAAAAATATGCATATTTCTTCATATGTTCTATGAAGGTATACCCTTGTTCTCAACTGCATTGTTTTCAAATGTATTTTTAATTCCTTTGTGTGTTTTCTATGTTTATTGAAAATGTTTATGGAAATATGTTTTGGTTCTCTTGTGATGCTGTTCGGTACAGCATGAAAATTATTATTTATTTTCAGTGTGGCAGTTAAACGTGCCTTCATATTAAAGCAAAAACATTTCTCTCTCACGATGCATTTCTGACTACATACCATAGAGATCCTTCTCAATCATAACTGGTCTTTTTAAGACCAGTTATCAACGATAACTTTTTCATTTTGAATTTCACCAAAATATTCTGTAAGTTCATTTTTCAAAGTCGTTATCAGCTTTTGTTAATCCTTCTTATGGAAAGGTTTAAGCACATAGTACAGTAATCACTGGTCTTACGCTTAAGTTACTGGGTCTGGACAATGTTGAACAGTCATAATTCACATACCATATAAAGTTACATTGTTGGTGAGTTACATGCAACTAGCTATGAGTGGAGATATAGTTATGAGTTGGTTACAAGTCTGTTACAAGGATAACACTTGTTATACATTGCTTTACAAAGGAGTTTTCAGGCATTTCTGACAGGTGTGTTGAATTGCTTCCTTAGTGCAGGTATAAGAGAGCTTTCAGTATCTCATCTAGATTCTACGACTGATTGCCTTTGGAGTCTGTTATTGGCATTTGTGAACATGCACATCCGAGTTGTGCCTGTGAAGGTGCAAGCGTGGACATGTCCATAACTACTTTCTGCAGAAAATGTCACGAACGGACATTAATATGTCCCAAACATTATGGCGCCCTGAAATGGGGTGCCATAATGTGTCAAAAATCCTGTAATTTCTACTCCGTGAAACTCACTGTATATACTCAGCTCCTGAGGCTGATAAACCCTCCATAACAAGCCTGAGGAAGGGCTCATCTCAAATAGAATGTCAAAAGAATCTAAACAAATACAGACTTGGATTAAAATGTGGAGAAAAAAATATTTTAAGAGTCAAGTATTTGTTGCTTGATGTTTAGATATTAGCATTGGTAACGCTTGAACACACAACACATGAAAACCTCTAAGTCGATAGACTACAGCAGACCAATAAGTCTAATGAATACCTAAAGTGCTAACTGAATGATGTTGCATATAGGAATGTAGATATAAAAGGCCTCTTGTATGAAACTCAAACCTTTGCTAGTCTGGAATGCACAAAGGACTCATTATTTGACTGAAGGATCATTGCCGGGGGAAACTGACTATTTTTAACCTTGACCTCTGACCTTTCTGATACAGCCATAATTACAGGTCATTGTCTTGTTGTATGATGAAGTTCTCCCAATGAGTTTGGACGCATTTCTCCGTAAGTTGGCAGACAGAATGTTTTTGTAGACTTCTGAATTTATTCTGCTGCTAATGTCATGAGCTACCTAATCAGTAAAGATTAGTGTGAGCCCACTCCAGATGCAGCCATGCAAGTCCAGAGACTTCCTCCACTGTGGTTCACAAATGAGCTTGTATTTTGTATTCTGTACTTCTTTACAAATTGTAATCTTGCAATCTTACTACTGATGAGTGGTTTGCATCTTGTGCTGTAGCCTCTATATTGCTGCTCTCTACGACTTTTGGAAGGGGCTGTATATTTAACCCCTTAAGTCTCACTGGCCCAAAGGTTTTTTTTTTGCATCCATTCCTTTTCAACCTGCAATTTTCACTGTGGTAACTGATATACCGTTTGAAAGCGTTAAAACTCAAGGTTCTATCTGTATAACCTATTTTAACAAGTCATTGCTTTAGCGACAACAGTTCCTTATTTTGTAACACGTGGGTGGTAAAAAAGTATGAGGGGACCTCACATTTTGGAAAACCACATACTACAAGAAATAAGGTAATGTTCGTGTCCTTTTCACAACAAGTGTACAGCAGACCCAATGCATAATCGTTTCTGATTCTAAAAGTATGCTAACTCGGTGAAACATTGATAGAATGTCCATTATTTACTTAGAATTTATCTGGAGGAATTATCATTGTTGTCCCTTACGCTGTTGTATACTGCTACAAGAAATGCTATTATCTCCGTTTTGCATAGGCTCTCTCGAACACGATAAGCCCAAGTACAACCGTCTCTGAATAGTATTTGTAATTTATTTGCAGAGATTTATTTGCGTTAGCCCCCACCCTTGTGTAAAAAAATCTGTATAATTCAGCTCATCAAAGAACCGACTGGCATGTTATTGAAATGACGACTGAAAAGCATTTAATGACATTACGTTTCCCACGGTGTATAATTTGTTAGGCTTGCATAAAACAACACAGCATTTTTTCGCTTGCGTAACTACACTGTAGCGTTTTAAATACTCATGTGGAGTCTGTTGCGCTTCGACAAAAAGAGTTCTAGAGATGTTATGCCAAAAAAGGTTGACGTTTTAAAACAAACGCGATGCCAACGTCTATATAGAGGACTTCCTTTAGAATATTTCTAAGGAAGACCGTAAAAACACCACTGACAACCCAATAGAGGGCATTTTCAGTGACGTAACCCCATTTTATATCCGTGAGCATATACATTCTCAAAATATTTTATTTTTCAATATGCTTAGGAGCCAGCCTGCTTTTGAATAATAAATAGTATGTGAAATTATGTGTTTGAATTGATGGGGGTTGGGTATTTGACACAAACTTAAATGAATATATTAGTATACAAGATGGTATTGTGATTATTGTATTTATTTTTTCTGATCTTCTCAACCCGTTTGCTGCTCACACGCGGGCAGTGGGCAAGCACATTAAATGAAAATAACATGTGTGGCCTTATTTTATATTTAATTGGTGGTTAAACTCCTGGGGCCTCATTTATAAACGTTGCGTAGGCACAAAAGAATGCGTACGCCACTTTCTAAGCAAACTTTGGCATTTATAAAAAACGAACTTGACCGGAAAATGTGCGGTCCTCCACGGAAACTCTGACCCATGCATACGCACATTAACTGGAGAAATGAGAAACTGTGCCTTTAATGCTCGTGACGTAAGACCAGGAAAACGGGAAGTGAAACAGGATTTAAAAAGGTATAAAGATTTGCCGGGAGTTATGGCTGGGTATGGCTGCTGTAAGGACGTGCTTCGTCCCTGTTATACTTATTAAAGTGTTGTGTTGTTGAATCTCGCTATACGGGTTCTCTCCCTTCCTAAGTGCAACACAACATTTGGCGACGAGAGAAGTCGAAAATGATATACAACAGATACCACTGTGTAAAATAAATCGAAATTGATTGTTGTTGATTGTACTCTTAAAGGGTTCTGATTTTCTGCATGTTTACACTAGGACTCGGAACTATACTGTCCTCTCAGGTCCTATTTGCACTTGTTCTTGTGTTCAATTTGCACTTTGTTGTACGTCGCTCTGGATAAGAGCGTCTGCTAAATGCCAGGCAATGTAATGTAATGTAATGAAATATTACCTCTCACGTATCATATACGAAGAGTTAATTTGCATAAACGGATAAAAGCCTCTCTTACAACGAATAAACAAACAGCTGTTTGATTGATGCTCCCTGGAGTGCCCAAAAAATATGATTTAGGATGATAAATATAAACGGAGATGTTGTTGTAAAATAATCCCTCAAATATGTAGACGAATTGTGTTATGTTATTTAATGTTATTAAATGTATTCTCATAAATAATATGGTGAACAGTCGGACAAATTGCGCTGCACTGATGCCGTTTACAATGTGTCAGTCGGGCAGATACGAGCATAGTTTCATATATTGTAATCATATTCATATATTATGTTTTATAATGTGTTTATTGTTATACATTTTTGTTCGTTTTATCTCTTAATTTTGTAACTGTTTTCAATGGTGCTAGAAAAATAACGTGTATTATTATTATTATTATTATTATTATTATTATTATTATTATTATTATTATTATTATTATCATCGTCATCATCACATTCGTTGTGCAGAACTGTTCGTCATTTACAATCAATCAGGATAATTCCCACACCTGTAGCTTTTCAGAGGCAATCAAATGGCTGAAATCCCTTTTCTTGGCCTTCTTTTCAGCGTTTGCCATTGTCGTCTTCGTGAAATGCATATTCATTAGGGGTGTTTCACTGCCTATTTATAGGCAACTGTGGGCGGGACATGAAGCTGGCAAAGTTGCGCCACATTTAGAGTTGATTGTGATTTATAAAGGAAAACTGGCGTGGGACGTGCGTATGCACTGTTTTATAAATCAGAATATTTTTTTGCCGTACGCACGTCCTAGGTTTCATGCTTAGGCAACCTTTTTACGTGAATCCTAAGCACAGTTTTATAAATGAGGCCCCTGGATGTTTAGTTTAGGATTAGGTTTACACCTTATTTTTTAGAGGCTAGTTGCCTACAGCCATAGCCTACTTTGGCCATTATAATTTAGCATGGCTGTGATTATTGTTTCCTAATAGGCTATATACATATTTTCCTAATTACGAACGTTAAGAACGTAACGTTACTGCGCACGAGTATCTAACTTTATCACTCACAATAAATAAAATACGTTTGCTTGATAACGGATCTCAGAGTTTTGTTTATTTGACTCTTGTATTTGCACTGCAGATGCTGGTTGAGAAACGGTGTCTCATTCTCTTGTATGCAAATGCCCAGTGATAAAGGAATCTTTACTCTTTAATCTTTAATCTGCCGTGCTCAATTTCATGTGTAAATTGCCTGATGCGGCTGGATCTGCAAGCGTTTGGTCGCTACGAAGCCTGTTAAGTTGGCCGGGTTTCCCGATAAAGAACGTTCTTAAGAGATAAGAAGGCCCTTAAGAACGCTCCGGACCCTTCTTACAAAGCCTTCTTACGAAAGATCATCTTAGGCTAAGAAGGTGTTTCAGGAAACGCGTTTTCTTCTTTCGGGAGGCCTAAGAAGGTCCTTAAGAACGTTCTTATCTTAAGAACGTTCTTAACGCTTTCGGGAAACGCGGCCATTGTCCTTAAATTTGAGAAGAGATTGTCCAGTGTTGTGACTTGGCTCCAATGTGTTTTGAATCTTTTCAGTGTGAAACAAACTTCCACTTTCACTGTGTTTGACTTTCACATTTGTAACTTTATTTCAGTAATATTTGGAGTAATTCCGAAAGGGCTACCTCTCAGAAGAGACCAGGATTATGCCATTAACCAAAAGGGTTCAAGAAGAGTAACCAGCTTGTGTGTATTTATTTAGTGCAAATGTGTAATTTTTTATATTAAAAATAACATAATTGAATACCTTAACATACATTGCCACTTTAATAGCAATATCAAGTCAATGTGTTTACATTCTTTACATGCTATTTTAAACTAGTCCATATTGGTGCTACATTGTGGCCACATATTAAAATGCACACATTTTATTAACTAGCTAGAGATTGGCCTCAGGACTAACACATTGACATACATGCTCAATCAACCTACATAATAGTTCAAAATATTATTATATTATACGATTATAATATTACAAATGATAAAATATGAACTAAAGGTTTTTTGTTTTTTTTAATGTCCGTTAAATCTCAGACAAACATTCATATTTAGGCTAAATCCGAAAAAAACGCACCCTGTTTTACTTGGCATTTAGCACCGCATAGCCGTCATGGAGGCAATTGAAAAATAGCTAGGTAGCTAAGCCTTACAATTTAAACTGTATTTACAAGCAAACAAGCGCAAAGCCTTAACAGGCTGTAAACATACCTGTAGCGAATCAGGCGCTACTGCAGTTGGAAACGGAATCGCGTTCAACATCTGACAAAATATGCGCACGGGATGTATATGCGCACCTATGATGTATAAAAAAAATGCATTAACCTGTTATATTTGCATAACTTAATTCGCAATTAAGAATCGTGGGTGAGCCACTGCCAGGTAGAACATGGGATCTGGCTAAAAACCCAGTTAGGCATTACCTTTTTTTCGAAACATTCTGCATATCCCATGCATAAGAGAAACCCCGTTGCCGAACGATCTCAGGGGTCTTAAAAGTGCACTCTTCAGGACGTCCGTTAATTTGTACATGCGCTTCCCACATTTAAAAGGAGAGTGCGGGCACGATGCTTGAGGATCCCTATCCGCTTGAATGGTGCTGAAAAGTACTGAATTGATAATAACCGATTATACAGCTTGCACGACGTGGAATGCAGTCATAATAGCTGAATAACTAAAAGGAAATTAATAACACAATATAATCGTTGATAAACTTAGAACTTAGAACATATAATACTTAATTTTGTTTTACCTTAAATAGAAAAAACACGGATAACCAACCGTTTCTAACTGGAACAATTGACGTTACCTATATCTACTATTTTTCATTTTGTGCAGAAAACTGGAAACAGTCTCAAAATTAGCTTGAAACATAAAATTAGATAGAAACAATCAACACATATGTTATAAAAATCCATTTTCAACATGGAGAGGAAAGAAAAAACGACATTCACTTAAGAGCATCTTTATTCTGGCTGCAAACTCTAAAGATTCTCCGGCGGATCTGCTTCAGTTTTAGGCCGTACATGAGGGGGTTTATGAGCGGTGGAACAACGAGGTACGCGAGAGACATGAAATGACTCAGACCCAGCAGACGAGTGCTGGAACCATAGCGAGCGTACATGATGTCAAAAGCGCCTGCGACTGCAACATTTCCCAATGAGATTAAATGGGGCAAACAGGTCTGCATAAATTTATTCCGTTCTTCCTGCGATCGGACAGATGCTTTAACGATATTAAAATATGAAAAAAAGATCACTAATGCTTCAGAAACGTGTATAACCATGATAATGGACCCGTAAATGTTGTTGATAGTGGTATCTACACATGACAGCTTTACAACTGCCCAGGCTGTGCAGTATAGCTTTTTGATATGGAATCCACAGAGTGGTAGTCTGGCTACCAGGCCGATCGCAATTGCCGACTCACAGATGGAAAAAAGCCAGGTAATAATCAACCATTTAACCACCTTGCGAGGCGTGATGATGGAGTGGTAATTGAGTGGTTTGCATATTGCGACGTACCTGTCATAAGCCATCACCGATAACATAGTGATTTCGCAGAAGACGTAGCTGTATATCACAAATATTTGAGCGAGGCAAGCTTTATACGGAGTAACACTCAGGTCAGATAAAAAGTCCACCAATATTTTCGGATAAAATGTAGAGACACCAAATACCCCATTTGCACATAAGCTGCACAGAAATATAAACATTGGCTCATGGAGCGCTCTATGTAAAACAATTGTCACAATCAAAGTCAGGTTCACTAAAATAGTAAAAATGTAAACGAGAAGAGTGACGACAAAGTATATGTTTTTGTTGGACTTCGTATCATTCAGTCCTTGTAGAACAAACACTATTGCTGTTGAATTCTCCATGCAGATCTATAACAGGTGTGTATAAAACACCGGGAAGACCGATATGTTTTTGCGCCAGCTTTTCTGGTGTAATTTCTCCTGCACCACCAAATTGGACAAATACAGACCGTCAGCGATCATCAGACTATCTATTTGTACGATGACATGTACATTTCCTACTCCAGAATATTCTATCTCTGATATTATCTGTTAACAATGCTCATAATTTGAGTAGAATGCAAATACCTATACGGTTGAAATCCTTCAACACATTTTCAAATTTAACACAGAAACCTTCCTTTATCAAATAATTTCTTGAGGTTCAAGCCAAACGGCTAAAGTCTTCATTTAATTAGCTTTTAACTGTAGATGAGAAAGCAACACACAGACAGAACGATCTTACTTATGTCCACCGCTTCACGCTTTATATCCGGATTGTATAAATGTCCTTTGAGATTTGCCAGCTAGTCACCGTCCTACAGCGAATTTGCTTAATGAGATGAAGTGAATAGAAAAACAACACAGGCAAAAAAAATTCCGAGAAGAACAGAATGTGCATATTCAGCGTGCATGAAAAGTGGTGTGCATATGTACAGCGGGCAGTGGGCTCAATAATCATTGGATTCCTTGATATATATGTACAGAAAATACTGAAAAAAGTACAGTTATTGACCGTTATTAATGCTTTATTTTCCAACATGAGTAGTGTGCTTTATTAGTGATTCAATGGAATCAACCAAAGGCTTATATAGTCATAAATATATTTAAAATAATATATAATTAAAAACAGATTTCACAATTATTGGCACCCCTGGTATAATTATTTGAATACCTGAATCATATATAGATATGACGTTTGTACAAGTACCATCTACAGCCACTGACTGCAAATATATATAATAGATTTTACTGTGTTCAAGTATAGGAATGTACCAACATAGTTAATACAGTCATTGGAAATATAAAACCAAGGTCATTGGAACAACATCCAAGAGCAGACTTGTGCACCCCTGCACCCCCAGTCAACCTCTTACAATAAACAATAAAATGACTGTAAATTGACATGTGTATCAGACTGTACAAAATACCATGTTTTTAAAAGTCATTTTGAAATTATTATTTATGTCAAATTTTAGGTTTTTTGAGTGACAATTGAAAGTTTGTCCCTAATTTTCTGATAGATAATCAATCAAACTTTAATTAATCATTTCCACTGGTCATTGCTCCAAGGGTACTTTATGGATGTCAAATATCAGAAAGATCCGAGCAATCAAGGTTAAAAGGTTCATTTTCCCTGTGAAATACCCCTGTGTCAATCACTGAATCCTGCATGCAGTCCACACAGGAACAGATTTTCAAACCATCCTGTCTGGCACCAACAATCATTCCATAGTCAAAGTCAATTCGATCACATTTCTTCCCCATTCTGACATTTGGTCTGAAAAACAGCTGACCACCTCTTGACCATGTCTGCGTGCTTGTATGCATTTAGTTGTTGCCACATGATTGGCTGATTATATATTTCCATTAACAAGCTGGTGTTCAGGTCTACCTAATAAAGTGCTCGGTGAGTGTATATTAATATAAATATGAATGCTAAATTCCAATGTAAATGTGAATGAATATAAATGTAAATGTTAGACATACAAGTAAATTATAGATGTCAAAAGTAAAGGGAAGTACAAACACTAATTGCAGCAGCTGAATGAGCGTTGTGAAAATGTCTAATCCAGGCAAATTAACTAAAGTAATTTGCAGCTGCTAAAAAAATTAAATTGACTTCCGAATCAATTTTGCCTGCATCCCTGTTATTTTTCATGGTTTAGTAGAAGTTCTCGTAATTTCCTGTTGCTTAATGAGTGTCTAATGACAGTGGAGCGATAGCCCACTGAGAGGAGGTATATACGTTTCGGTTGTTATTATTTTAAGGTCAGATAATTATTTTAATATAATGTATATTAATTTCACCTTGGCTCATTTCTAAATTTAGCTAAATCGATGACTAGTTAGTTAGCTTTAAATTAGCCAGAGTGATTAGCGGTTATCTAAAAAAAATATATAATAAAATAAAAAGGAGGTAACATTGCTGAATAGGACTCAGTCGATTCGAGTTTTTCTGCCACGAAAACGCACGACAATTTCACTTTTCACAATTTCACAATGTCACTTTTTACATTTTTTTTTCTGATGAAACATTCCATCTGCTTTTCCAATAGTAACGGTTACGTTCCCCGAAAAAATAAATAAATAAAATAAAAACACTTAAAGAGAGTCACTCCGAGGGAAATGAAAGAAACCAAACAAACAAAAAAAAGAGGGTCTAAAAAGTCTAAAAAGTGACTCGATGTACCTCATGGCCACCCACTGATTATTTCAAACGATAGACAAACAGATAGACCCGAAACAAAGAGAAAAGAATGGAGTCACAAAAAGGTGGAAGTAAAGCAATTGGTGAGGACGACTGATGGCGCTGTTCTCCCAATTCCCAAAACTAAATTCCACCCAAAATACCCGGAGAGACAGCTGAAGATGCATCCTCTCCAAAGACCAGGATAGAGACTGAGGAACACTGCAGTAAAACACCTTTTATCCTAAAACTAAAACTAAACTAAATAAATGGATAGAAAATCAATTCGAACCATAACAATACACTAAGCAAGTGATTGAACACACCTGACAAATCAGAAATAGCTGAGAAGCCAACTAATTATATACATGCAGTAGTCATAAAGCAGAACTTTACACATCATTCACCATCATAGATTGGCTGTATTGAAAAAAATACAATTCTGACATGAGAATGATACATGTAAATCATACTTTCAAAAATCTCAATATTTACAGCATTGAATCAAAAAATCAATTTGTCTCTGTGGCTGTTTTGTGCACAAGTAAAAGCAACTGGACTATATCCTTTATTTATGCATGATATATATCATTAAAAACATTGTTCAACAAATGTATTACTTTATTAAAGATTAAAATGCTCATTAAAATGCATTTCGTGTCTTTTATTAGTGTTTTACAACACGGGGGAATAGGGACTCATTCCACTTTGCACGTTTGGGTTTTGTAATCCGAATGTAAATTAGAAACTATTTTCCATACACAAAGCGACACAACCCATGTCCTGCAAGGCTTTCATAAGACTAGAATGTAATGTAAGCCAAACTAGGCCTTTAGACCAGGATAGGCTTAGGCCAAGCAACATGCATTACTTATTGGAATTACTCATCTAAAATCGAGAATCATTTTGTTAATTGCTGCCTGCTGTTCAGATATATATTTTTTCGTGTCGTCGTTTTTATGAAAACATTTGGAGGTGGGATAGTTTCTGACGGATCATACTACACCCGTCCTACTGCGAAAAATAAAATGTACATGCGCCCATTTTACCGTAAATGTCCCGAATACTACAGATAGCATTGGTCCAATAGGCCTATATATATTTGCACTAAAAGTGTGTGTGTGTGTTTGTGTGTGTGTGTGTGTGTGCGTGCGTGTGCGTGCGTGTGTTATAATGGGACAAACCCGATCAGTCTTCCTAGTGCAGAATTGTCCACATTCTGTGGAATGCTGTCATGTTATACTTTCTCTTACTCAATTCCATTAGACTTTGATTACTTTTTGTACTGCGTCAGTGATTTGTTCTGTGGATCATTTATATGTTAGCAGCACTGTGTGATTGGTATTTGTGTGCTTGCCTAGGCCTACATGCTGCTTCTGAAAAATGAATGTTATAGGAGTGTTAGTTTTTTGCCGTTGTTTTTTTCAATTACATCAACGTTCTTTTATTTTCAGGTACATTTGCTTAGTAATGAGTGTCTGCAAATAGAGATATTTGTAATTTCAAAGATTTGTAAAGGTAATTATATATATATATATATATATATAGCTATGTTGTTCTGTTCCATTAATTACGTTCAGTTATTTTATTTCTCTATTGATCCTTAGAAAAAGTGGTGTAAATACTCCATCATGCATCATTTCATTTTTATTTCATGTGTTTTTTTCTGCTGTATCAAAACTGACCTGACATGATCGCGTTTTTAAGACATTCATTCTGCCAACACCGCGGCTAAAGGCTACTGTTTTTCGGTTAGATAGGCTACCTGCACATACCGGTATGTTTACGAGAGAATTACCGCCGGCGATACCAGGGTCAGTAAACAAAATCACAACACAAGGAAGAATAACATTTACGAAATAACACTAATTTTACTTAACCCTCTTGTAGTAGGCTAAACGAGAATGCTTGGTTAATATAAAATCGAACACAGATGCATCAGATGCAATGTAGAATTAAATCAAGCAGAAATCTGCATGGAGAAGCAGGTTAAAAAAAAACATTCACTTTAGAGCACCAGTCCGGCTGCAAACTCTAAAGATTCTCTGGCGAATCTGGTTCATTTTCAGGCCGTAGATGAGGGGATTTAGAAGCGGTGGAACAACGAGGTACTCCAGGGACATGAAATTGCGGAGGGCCTGCAGATGGCTGCGAGAACCATAGCGAGCGTACATGATGTCAAAAACGAGTGCGATCAAGAAGTTGGACAATGCGATTAAATGCGGCAAACAGGTCTGCATGAATTTACTCCGATCTTCGGGCGATCGCACAGATGCCTTGATGATGTTAATATAGGAAATCAAGATCACCAATGCTTGCAAAATGTGAAAAACCATGATAAGCGAGCCGTATATGTTGTTTATAATGGTGTCGATACACGACAGCTGTGCCACTGCCCAGATTATGCAATAAAGTTTTTCGACTTTGAATCCACAGATGGGTAGTCTGGCTACCAGGGCCATAGCAACACCTGATTCACAGATGGATAACAGCCAGGTAAAAATCAACAATTTCATCACCTTTCGAGGCGTGATGATGGAATGGTAACTGAGTGGCTTGCATATCGCGACATAACGGTCATAAGCCATCACCGCTAACGTCGTAAATTCCACGAAAACGTAGCTGTATATTACAAACATTTGAGCCATACAAGCTGTATACGGAATAACACTCACGTCAGATGAAAGGTCCACCAATATTTTAGGATAAAATGTAGAGGCCCCAAAAATCCCATTTACACACAAGTTGCACAGAAATATAAACATGGGTTCATGTAGAATTCTATGTAAAACAATTGTCACAATCAAAGTCAGGTTAACTAAAATAGTAAAAATGTAAACGAGGAGAGTGACGACGAAGTATGCGTTTTTGTTCGACTTAGTGTCATTCAGTCCTTGTAGAACAAACACTATTTCAGTAGAATTTTGCATGGTAGATCTATAACAGACGTTTATATAACGGGGGAGACTGAGATGTTTTTTCGCCAGCTTCTCTGGAGTCAAGTCCTGCACCGCAAAAAGAAAAACACAGACCGTCAGCAGTGCTCAGACTATGTTGCTTGGACTATCTCCTGGACTATCTCCTACTCCTAAATCATTTGTGATATTACCTGTTCACAATGCCTATCATTTGAATAAATGGAATGAACGGTATCATATAAATCATTCAACAATTCTTCACATTTTACACAAAAACCTTTGCCGCTGTTCAAGTCAAAGGGCTAACGTCTTCGTTTGGTTTCTAAGTGTACATGACACGCAGAATAAGTTAATGCCTTAGTGCACCGTATCAGGCTTTATCAACTGTATCTGAACTGCATAAATGGCCATAGAGATTTGCCAGCTAATCAACGTCCTCGACAGCAAGTCTGCTGAGATCAAATCAACAGAGGCAAAAAAATGAAAATAAATAAATAAAATAATAATAGAAAGGTAATTGCTCAAGTGTTAGATGTTCCCAACAGAATAGGTTTTGTATTAAGCATGCAAGAAAAGTGGTTTGTATAACACATCCAGTATGCTCCATAATTTGGGAAAAATGCATATTTTTGTTCATTTGGCTCTGTACTCCGCAACTTTAGATTTGTACTCAAACAAAGCATGTGTGCTTAAGGTGCAGAATCTCATTATTAAAGAGTGTTTTTATACATTTTGGTTTCATCATGTGGAAATAACAGCACTTTTTTATACACAGTTATATAATAATGTTTGGGACATATTCATGTTTTCCAAGATAGTCATATTGAGTACTTTGTCACATAACAATTACATGGGATGACTACTCAACGTCTGTGACCCATTGACATCACCAGGTGCTGAGCATCTTCTCTGGTGATGCTCTGCCAGGCCTGTACTGCAGCCCTCTTCAGCTCCTGCTTGTTTCTGGGGTTAGGGTTTCTCTTCAGCACATTAAATGCATCTTCAATTCTATTCAGATCTGGTGAATGACATGGACAGTCAAGAATTTTCAAGTTGTTTGGCTTTAGTAATTTGTTTGAGGTCATTGGGATGAAGTCCATTGAGTTTTGATTCACTTGCATGAACATCAGCACATACAGCAGGATGCTTCAGTACAGAACAGAATTAATTCATCTGCTGCTATCAGCAGTTACATAATCAATTACAGCTACACATGCCCAAACCAAAGCACTCTGCCACCATCTTCCACAGATGAGGGGGGGTGCTTTGGATCTTGGGCAGTTCCTACTGACCTCCACAGTGTAGTCACTGACACATCCACACCTGCCTCCTGAAGAGTGTTTCAGTTGTACAGGTGTTTTGGGGTTTTTCTTCAAAACATAGTTTGTGATTAATTGCATAAGAGCACTAGAGCAGTCATAAAGCAGATCATTCACCATCATAGATTGGCTATATTAAAAATAAAATCACATGAGAATGATGCCGTTCTTTGATACAGGGCTTTAAAAAAATCTAAATATTTAATCAACATTTAATTAAAAAATGGAATCACCAGCAACTATATCCTTTCTTTATGTACACTCACAGAGCACTTTATTAGATATTTATTAGACTTATTTTTTAGACTTCTACTGCTGTAGCCTATCCATGTAGAGTTATGATGCGTTGCGTGTTCAGAGATGCTCTTCTGCATACCACTCTTGTAATGTGTGGTTATTTGCGTTACTGTCACCTTCCTGTCAGCTTCGACCAGTCTGGCAATTCTCCTCTGACATCTCTCATTAACAAAGTGTTTCTGTCTGCAGAACTGCTGCTCACTGGATTTCTTTTTGTTTTTTGCACCATGAACTCTAGAGACTAGTGTGCGTGAAAATCCCAGGAGATCAGCAGTTTCTGAGATACTCAAACCACCCTGTCTGCCACCAACAATCATTCCATGGTCACTTAGATCACATTTTTTCCCGATTCTGATGGTTGATGTGAACATTAACTCAAGCTCCTTACCCGCATCTACATGATTGTAGACACTATAACCGTATAAGCCAGCTACACGTTTTTTATTATCTCAGCGAAGGGAAAAAAAGGGATTTTACAGATTGGTGTAATAATTAAAGTCCGAAGACATGCGGTTAGGCTCCTGGGGGAGGGAATTAACATGCCGTTGCTGTAAATGAGCATGTATGCGTATAAATAAATGTTAAATAAAAATGTAATTAATATAAATAATATAATAATATATATAAATAATAATTAAACCTTAATTAATAATGTGTAATTTACGATTACATTGCTGAGTCACTTCACCTTACATTGGGTCTTGTACCAAAATCTTTGAGGTTGAAACCAGCTTGGCAGTCAGGTGCAGAACTTGTTTCTATGGTTTCATACTACCACCCTGTGGCGGAGACTACGAACTGCAGGACAGAGGGCCTTATGATGACCTTCCCCTTTACGGATTTCACTGGATTTTCCTGTTTAAATTTAAATCTGTGTTCCTATGCGGTTAATTAATAACATGAGAGAGCGATTTCCTACCATTTGGAAAGTAAGCTAGAGACGCCATTAAGCAATCAGCAGAATAAATTGATTAACATGTGCATGTGCCCATTTGTAGGTACGTATTAAGATAATCACATTCACGCAAATCGAAAATTCACCAGCCTTGGTGAAAATAAGGCTGTATTGAAATATAGACATGTATTACTCAAATACAAGGATAATGAGCTATAGCCTAGTTTATCCTGCAATATATGGGCAAATTGTATGCTTTTCCCCAATACGATTGTATTTAAAGACTTAAAACCACAGAACTTTCGGTCTTTTTTGAACATTTGCAAAGACGATGATGTTTTCAAGAAATGAGCAAAAGAGCAGAGAGAAATGGCATGATGGTGGCAAATGTGCCAAAATGTTTTTTAAAAGTCATGTTTAATATGGAATAATCCAATATGGATATATTCAAATATCCTGTCATGCATATTTGCCATACATAATTACATAAAACCCTTTTTTTACAGTGCCTTTTCTAGTTCTAAAATATTTGCTCCTTCCTGGTTTCCTCGATTATTGCATATTTGTCAAATTGAATAGTTTCAGATGTTATGAAAAGATAGAATGTTAGACAAAGGGAACCTGTAAACCCAAAACAATTTATTATTATTATTTTGTTTATTTAATATAAGAAGTTATCAGACACTTACCATTTAACAATTACAACCAACGTTTATATTAAAATACATTCACCTAGCATTTTCATGCGATTATCTAATCAGCCAATCGTGTGGTAACAGTGCAATGCATATAATCATGTAGCTTCAGTTAATGTTCACATCAACCATCAGAATTAGGAAAAAATGTGATCTCAGCGACTTTGACCGTGGAATGATTGTTGGTGGCAGACAGGGTGGTTTGAGTATCTCAGAAACTGCTGATCTCCTGGGATTTTCACACACAACAGTCTCAAGAGTTTGCCAAGAATGTTGGGAAAAAAATTAAAATCCTGTGAGCATCAGTTCTGCAGACAGAAACGCCTTGTTAATGAGAGATATTAGAGGATAATGGCCAGACTGGTCAAAGCTGACAGGAGGATGACTGTAATGCAAATTCCAACAGTGGTATGCAGAAGAGCATCTCTGAACACACAACATGTCCACTCTCTAAGTGCATAGGCTACAGCAGCAGAGGACTTAAAAAAAGGTCAAATAAATAGCTAATAAAGTGCTCACTGAATGTATCATCTTTCAGTCTTACTTAAATGCATTTAAAACAATAGGCTTACTATTTGAGAAGAGACTCCTTTGCTACCTCGCCATCTTACATAAAAATAAAAATAAAAAAACAATATTTTGAAACTGAATTTGGCATTGAGATATACAAATCATGAAAGCCGCGACACTAAAGTTGTCATTTGTGGTCGTGATTGTGTGGCTGCATGGTGACTGATGACCCATGATAAGCTGGCTAACCTCCAAACAATGCTTTGGTGTTACTTCCACTAAGACAACTTTCACTTAATCATACTGTTCTACAAATTTAAAATGAAAGCCCAAAATATTTTTTTTACAGAAACATCGTGACTTATGACTGATTATGATAGACCCGTTCACATTTATGACTCCAAGAAAAATCCTTGACCTAATAGCATCAACGGGAATCCAGATACAAGAATAAACAAGGCTCGGGAAAACAAGGCTCGGGAACAGGGGGAAGGAATAAGGGGCTCGGGACTCAAAAAACAGGACAAGACGAACTAGCAAGGTGCAACTGAAAAGGACAGGTATAAATACACAGGGGAATGAGACAAACTAGGTGGGGCTTGGGAGTGAGGGCAGTCTAACAAATAAACATCAGGTGACGAAATGAAACGAAAATGCGGACTGGATTCACAAAGACACACGTAATTCAAACGGCTCCAGACTAGGGAGTAGACAATTGCACAAAATCAGGAGATGCAGAGATATGGAGAGACAGGTGCGACTACTTCGCTGAAACTAAGCAAGTTGTCACGTTTCAGGTCTGTCTTGCCATGTTTTATGTTTATTTCATTTTGTCTTACTCACTAGTTGTCTTATCATGTATTATGTTAGTCTAGGTTCGTCATGTTGTTTAGTTTGTTTTGTGTTACGATTTATTTTCTTGTCATGTCTAGTTATGTTTCGTTACGATTTATTTTACCTTGTTATGTTGAGTGGTTATCGTCTTAGTTCGTTTAGTGTTATGTTTTGATTTATGTTTATTGTTACGTAGACTGGTCACGGTTTAAACATACACTTTTACATGTCTTTCCGCAAACCTTGCGTTCCGCCTTTCTCTCTCTCTCTTTCTGTCATTCACACCCTAATTGTTTCTATTTGTCTATTTACTAAAACTACTAACGCTAGATCAGGATTGGGTAGAACTAACAAACTAATCATGTGTTCATGTTACCTTACGTTTCTTGTGCATGTCATTTACTAATTTACTAATGGTAGGGCAGGATAGGTTTATTACTAACGATTACTAATTACCTTGTTAAACTTGTCATCCATCGCACCTGTTTTCTATTTCCTTGCTGCGCTCTAACTAATTGTCTACACCTGTCTACACCTGCATTTATATCCTAGTCGCGCTACTGTTCGTTGCGAAATTGTCTGCCTCTTGTACGTCAAAGCAACTCTTGAGCATTACCGTCATAGATTACACGTTAAGATCCAAGCCTGTTTACCGACCTTTGATTATTCATTTCTGTTTCGTTGACCATCGTTTGTTTTTGACCATGTCCTCGCCTACCGTTTTTGTACCTTTGCCTCGCTGATTGTTTTATGGTTTCGACTTCTGCATCGCCCTCGACTATGACCCTGCCTGCGGCCCGCCTGTACTTCTGCCCCGCTGACAGCTCTCCTGCTACCGGACCTCCCTGCACGTCTACCGACTATGAGTTCGCCTCTTCCCTCGGCACCGTGCTTTTTGTTTGTTTATCGTTTGTTTGGCTGGATCTACGTGTATGGACTTTGCTTGTTTTGACTACTCTCCTGGGATTCTTTATCTAACTATTGTTTCTGAGTCGTGCATTTTGGGTCCAACCCCCACGCACCTGTCTCAGAACAATTTCGCCACTATGGACCCTGCTGACTCTACTGCCATGTTCCACGCCCTCCAGGAACAAGGAGCCATCGTCCGGCAGCATTCACAAGGAATCTCCGAACTTCACTTGGAGATTCGTGAACTGTGTGCGGAGATGAAGAGGCTCGCCGTCGCGGTCCTGCCACAACCACGGGAGGAGCCTACCCACCCACCCGCATCCCCAGCGTTCAACCCCATGGAAACCTGGCAAGACCGCGGCAGACCACTCCATCGACTTCCGCACCCTCGTGGCGGCTACTAGCTGGAACGATGCGGCGTTGGCGAATCTCTTCCTGGCCAGCCTGAGTGAGACGCTCCAGGAGGAGTTGGTGCGACTGGACCCCATCACCCAGTTCGACCAGCTTGTGCGCACCACGATCCGCCTGGACAACCGTGCCAGACAACATCGGTCGGAGAGACCGATCCTTCCCGGCAACCCGTACCCCAGGCAGGGGCCAAGTCCTCGACTAGAGGAGCAGCAGTCTGAGAGGTCCGAACCCATGGACCTGTCCCGGGTCGGTACGAGGATCTTTACCGAGGAACGAGCACGCCGCAAAACCACCGGTTCGTGCTTCTACTGTGGGAGGCCGGGTCACACCCAGGCTCAGTGCCCCTTCAAGACCAAGAGACCAGTGGAGATGAGAGCTTTCGACAGACATGAGGGTTCTAATAGAGACAACCATCGTCCCACGCTCACCACCCTGTTAATTCTTCCCGACCGTACAACGCGTTGGTGGATTCTGGAGCGGACGCCAACCTCATTGACAAAGTTTTGGTGTCTGAACTGAACATTCCCACCCTCCCTCTACCCCACCCTCTTCACGAGGCCACCATCTTCACCAAGTTGGATCTCCGCAACGCTTACCACTTGGTCCGTATCCGTGAGGGCGATGAATGGAAGACCGCCTTCAACACCTCTCTCGGACACTTTGAATATCTGGTCATGCCATTCGGCCTCACCAATGCTCCTGCTGTCTTCCAGGCCCTGGTGAATGACGTTCTTCGGGACTTGTTGGGTCGCCATGTGTTCGTCTACCTAGATGACATCTTAATCTACTCTAATAATGCCAAGGATCATGAGAACCACGTCAGACAATTGCTACAGAGACTTCTAGAAAACAGATTATTTATCAAGGTGGAGAAGTGCGTCTTCCATTCCGACACAGTTGAGTTCCTTGGATTCATCCTTGAGAGGGGACAGATCAGGGCGGATCCCAAGAAGATTCTGGCGGTCACCGACTGGCCCACACCCAATTCACGTAAGCAACTCCAGCACTTCTAGGGATTCGCCAACTTCTACCGAAGGTTTGTCCGATCCTACAGCCAAGTGGTCTCTCCGCTAACCAGGCTCACGTCCACTGCGGTGCCATTCCGGTGGAGCCCCGAGGCTGAGACGGCCTTCACCAATCCAATCCAATCCTGGTACACCCCGACCCCACCCGCCAGTTTGTGGTTGAGACGGATGCTTCCGACACGGGGGTGGGAGCTGTGCTCTCTCAGGTGGTGGCCGCGGACAACCGACTACACCCCTGCGCCTTCTTCTCCAAGAAGCTGTCCCCGGCGGAGAGAGGAATTATGATGTCGGTAATCGTGAACTGCTGGCAGTCAAACTGGCGCTGGAGGAGTGGAGACATTGGCTGGAGGGGGCTGAGAAGCCGTTCATCGTTTGGACCGACCACAAGAACCTGGCATACCTCCAGACAGCCAAGAGGCTGAATTCCCGACAGGCCAGATGGGCACTGTTCTTCGGGAGGTTCAACTTTTCACTCACCTACCACCCGGGGCTAGTAACAATCTATGACTACAAGTTTGCCTCTTCCCTTGGCACCGTGTTTTTTGTTTGTTTATCGTTTGTTTGGCTGGATCTATGTGTATGGACTTTGCTTGTTTTGACTACGCTCCTGGGATTCGTCCCGAATAAAGCCCTGACGGGACTTTATCTAACTATTGTTTCTGAGTCGTGCATTTTGGGTCCAACCCCCACGCACCCGTCTCACAAGTAATCAGTGATAGAATAGGGAGGCAGAGTTACAGAACAGAATTGAAACTGGAGATGTGTTAGTAAGATAGTTAAATGATTTAAATGACAAATACCCAAAACTAGTGAATGTTAGTTTGTTAGTTTGTCGAACATATTAGTGTGTTAGTATAATTAGTACTGTACAAATTCTGTGTTCGTTGGGATTAGTAGATTAGTGCTATGTACAAACATGAAATGGAGAGAAAGCAGGAAGTAAGGAATGCAAGATTGGAAGGAAGGTTGAACCCTGGAACTACCGTAAACACCCGAATAGTGGGGCATGCAGACAGGGGAGTGACTGGGCTAGTAAACATTCAGACTCAGACATCACAGAGGAAGACGAGTGCAAAGACTAATGAATATAAACAGAACACCAGACAAGAATATAAAAAATAATAAATTGCAAGAATAACGATAATAAACAATGATAAACTAATACACAGAACTCAGGAACATAACAATATCTCCTCTCATAGTTTCATGAGATTTGCATTTGGAGTTTTTTATCCCGGGATGGTGGTATGGTGATGCAGTGAATAACACTGTGGCCTCACAACAAAAATGTTCTGGGTTTGAATCCCGACCGGGGCCTTTCTGTGAGGAGTTTGCATTTTTCCATTTTACAGCTCTTCCTTCTCCAATACAGTTTCCTTGTGAGTGGTACATTTTCTGAGGAATTTAGGAGGAAGCTGGGGTGGCAAGGCAGTCTAGACCATGCCCGCACAACCCTGATGTTGTTTTCAGTACAGTTTTTATGTCTGACTGAAATGTGTGTTATTATAACCAAGTTATTGACATTACTTTGAGTAGATATTTGGAGGGTGTGTTTCCAGCCCCTTTACAGTCACTTTAATATTAATTCATTTTGTATGTTGTCACTAGGTTTCAGTGTAAAGGACCCAATTGCAGATAAAAACTGATTTATAAAAAGTCATAAAAAGTCATAAAAATCCAAAAGTCTTTACTTGAGACAAAAAAATACAAAGAAATTCTTAAATGGCAAAAACACTGGATGATCCATTTTCAGGAAACTGATTCAGCGGCTGCTATTGGTGCAGGTGTGTGGTGTGGCTGAGAACACACTCTATACAAAAGAACTGACATTAGACATAATTTGAATATTTTCCACACATTTATTTTCTACACTTTACATTTACAGTTTATATTTACACTTACCATTTGCATTTACAGGTTATATTTAATATTTCATTTACATTTTACATGAACATTTTGCATTTATATTTATATATTTAGGTTGAAAAAAGTTCCATTTGAAAATTTTAGTGCATTTTTACACTTGGTGATGCTAAATGTGCAAAATGTTACATCACCCCACATCCCCATGTGTGCATTCTCTGTTCTTCATGTGTGTGTGGTGGGCTCGCAGTGCTCACGGACCTGCTCACGGACCAGCTCACTGTTTTTTGTTTCAGCCTTAATGTGGACTTGGTTATGGCATATCCCCTGCGGTCATACACTATGAAAAAAATCAGTATTTTTACGAGATAAACTCTACATACCTTTCACCTTAAAATCGAAGGAAAAGTGCAGTAATGGAAAATCCATTAAATCAATGGTGGCATCACATTTGTATCGGTCTTACACATGTAGTTAAGAGTCGTGAGTTAGCGGCGCCCACTTTCCCAGAGTCCTAGACGGTGCAGCAAGACTCATTGCAAAATAAATTTTGTTTTTACAGTTGATTAAAATATTAAAGTGTTATAGTTGCAAAGTGTTGAATGTGCGTGTTTGCTATTGGTGGGGAACGGCACATTGCATTATACAAAATTAAGACACATTTTAGCTAGTCTTTTTTCCAAAACACGCACTGCTATAAGCCAGAACAGAGTGTTCCAGTTTCCAATGTTTTAGCACATTGCCTTCAGCGGACAGGCATTGTCTGTCTCTGCCAAAGCACGATTATGGTAAATTCAACTCGGAAAATCAAAAAATCGATTCATTTTGATGTAGGCTAATAAAAGCGAATGAAAAAGAAGAAGAAAAGAATCGAACTTCCCAACAGTAAAACATTAAAGTCAGTATCAGTATTTTAACTGTAAGTAACATTCATTCAAGCAATGAAATTTACATTCATTTTACGGGTTTTCTGCGTTTACATATTCACAGATGTGCGATATCTCCAAATTCCCTGCAAATTCCTCATAAATACTTTATACTCCCAGGTAAAGCCATTCTCAATATAAACGACATGTTCTGTTTGAGTAAATGTAACAATATGTTTAAACACATTGTACTAGGTTTAATTCATACATATGGGTATTATAGCGAAAAATAATGTTTTGTTATTGACTTAACATCAGTTACATCAGGCTACAATGTAGACATGAGACATGAAATATACATTATTTCTTTGCACCCATTTAAACAACCAAAAAATATATACATTTTAAAATTGACTTTTAAAATACGAACCAGTTCCTGTGAGATTAAATTAAATTGGCTATATATATTTTTATACATCAGATGTGACTTTGGTGTTCCCATAAAGGTTATTTATTCATGGTTAAAGACGAACAAAAACGAAATTGTTCTAGTACTTACAATATTAATGTGGTATTTTTACATATCTTAATTTGGATGAAATTCCCTCTGTTCTCAATCAGAATATGACTGAAAATTACAAAATTCCGATATTTAGAAAGTTAAAGTGTGAAGAATTGCCGGAAAAAATTATAATATTGCCATTCTTATTAAAATGAAATGTTCTGTGCATGTCAATGACAGTGGTAGGCAATACACGGTTTTTGAATCAATTTTGGCAGAAAATATGTTGGTCGCTTTAGGGTTAAGGGCACACAACTCTAGGCATATAAGCAATAATCGGATTATGATACAAAAGGGCAGAAAATACCACCAACAACCCAGTTGTGATGGAAAACATATTAATACAGAGCTACCTAAAAAAGGACAACGGCAAAACCGCACCCTTCTGCAATTAAAACATATATCTTGACCTATAGCTAATATAAGCAGCCGTCACATTGGTAATAAAAAAAAGGTAGGAAATCGTATATATGCGCGACCAATACCACAGCAGAAACATACCTATAGTGAATACGATGTGAAATACTGCAGTAAAAGAACCAGGACACGGACTCGCAAGCCCCTCAGTCTAATCAACTGTAAGTCGCTTTGGATAAAAAGCGTCAGCTAAATAACTGTAATGTAATATAACACCTGGCACGTCAGTGCAAAGTAGGCTATACCTGTAACCGTGGGATCACCAAGGGAGCTACACCTAGCCTGTTATAAATTATATTTGGGTTTTGAAATTATAAATATGACTATGAATACGTTCGCTAAAACCAGGGGGCGTAAAAACTAATGGCAGGTTGAAACGAAGAATGGACTTAACCAGTTATGATAGATGACAACTGAAATTTCCTTTTCACCACACATACATTTTGTCTCAAAAAATGTTGTCGCTTGAATTTGAGAAGTCCAGATGTATCCTACTTCTAGCCTGAATGAGGTGAAATCGTACCGCTGCGTTTTAAAATGATCCCACTCCAAACTTTAAGCAAATGCAGCCAATTGAAAAAGGAGACATATTGGATGGACTTTTCTCCCCCAAAACAGCATATACTCAGCATATCTTTTTCAACATGGATAGGAAGAAAAAACGACATTCACTTTAGAGTATCGACTTTCCGGCTGCAAATTCTAAAGATTCTCCGGCGGATCTGGTTCATTTTCAAGCCGTAGATGAGGGGATTTAGGATCGGTGGAACTAGAAGGTATTCTAGGGACATGAAATTTCGGAGAGCGTGCAGACTGGTGGTGGAACCATAGCGAGCGTACATGATGTCAAAAACGATTGCGACTGAGAAGTTGGCCAATGAGATCAAATGTGGCAAACAGGTCTGCATGAATTTATTCCGTTCTTCATGCGATCGCACAGATGCTCTCACGATATTGACATAGGAAAAAAAGATCACCAATGCTTCAGAAACGTGTATAACCATGAGAATGGACCCGAATATGTTGTTGATAGCGGTATCCACACAGGATAGCTTTACCACTGCCCAGGCTGTGCAGTAAAGCTTTTCGATGTTGAATTCACAGAGTGGCAGTCTGGTTACCAGACCCACCACAACTACTGATTCAAAGATGGAAGACAGCCAGGTAAAAATCAACAAGTTCATCACCTTCCGAGGCGTAATGATGGAGTGGTAATTGAGTGGCTTGCATATCGCGACATACCTGTCATAAGCCATCACTGATAACATAGTGATTTCACAGAAGACGTAATTGTATATTCCAAACATTTGAGCAAGACAATCGTTGTACGGAGTAACACTCACGTCAGATGAAAAGTCCACCAATACTTTCGGATAAAATGTCGAGACACCAAATATCCCATTTACACATAAGCTACACAGAAATATAAACATGGGCTCGTGGAGGATTCTGTTTAAAACAATTGTCACAATTAAAGTAAGGTTCACAAAAACAGTAAAAAGGTACACGAGAAGAGTGAAGACAAAGTATGCATTTTTGTTCGATGCATCATTCAGTCCTTGTAGAACAAACAGTATTTCAGTCGAATTCGCCATGGTAGTTTTATAATAAGTGTGTATAAAACACAGGAGATGCTCCGATATGTTTTTGCGCCAGGCTTTCTTGTGTTAATTTCTCCTACACCTGTAAATCAAGTTCAGACAGTCAGCAATCAGACTACCTATTTGTATGAGGCCTTTGGAAATAGTCCAAAATATATATGTCCATATATCTCTGATATTGCCTGTTCCCAATGCTTATCGTTTGAGTAAAATTGAAATAATATTTAACACAACCTTCATATGACGAAAAATAATCAAATCATTTGCTGATGTTCAAGGCAAAAGGTTAAGTCCTCATTTGGTTTACATCCATCTGCACACTAGAAAGGAAGACACAGAAAGAGTTTATGCCTGTGCCGTCCCCGTATCAGGCTTTATATCCGGATTGCATGGCCATTGAGATTTGCCAGCAAATCACCGTCAAACAGCGAGTCTGCTGAGATCAAGTCAAGATAGAGAGACTCGTAAAAAAATAGAAAGATAATAATGTTAAATGTTCCCAAAAGAATAGAATGTGTAGTTAGCATGAAACATATTTTTAACACTCATTTATACAGGGTAGATTGACTCAGCAGACCTGTGCTCATTTTCAACAACGCCCTATTAAAAACGGATTTGTTTTACACGTAGGCTATATGTGCAGTAATACAATTCTTAAAATTACTGTGAAAAACGTAATTTTGTTTGTAAAAAAAAAACCCGGCTTACACAGTTCTGAGACAAAGTAATATGTCTCAAGTATTTTAAGTACTTAAGGTGCATCTTGCACAATCAGTTTCATTGTCCCCGTTGTGCAAGACAACAACAGTAATGGTATTGGGATGTAGGCCTACACCTAACCTGTGCTACAGTGGAGAATACACAGAGACGTGATTGACTAAATGATCATTTGGGGGGAAAACTGACCTCTCAGATCTTTCTGCCATTTGACGTCCAGTGTTTCTGCAAGTGTTGTTCTCCTGGGATCTTCACGCACAACAGTCTGTAGAGTTTACTCTGAATGGTGCGAAAAACAAAAAAGATCCAGCGAGCACCAGTTCCACAGACGTAAATGCCTTGTTAATGAGAGAGGTCAATGGCGAATGGACAGACTGGTTTGAGCTGACAGAAAGGCTACGGTAACTCACATAACCACTCTATAAAATTGTGGTGAACAGAAAAGAATCTCAGAACGCACAACATGATACGGATGGTCTACAACAGCAAAAGACCACGTCGGGTTAATAGCAAGCTCATAGACATAGCAGTGAACTGTGTATGAGTGCTTGTGTAACCTTCCTCACTGGAAGATCATCTTATCTTATAATAATCAAACATATACCTTGTAGGAGCCGTTTATATATTTATGGGTTATGAAAATGAAAATGCATGGGAAATTAATCTATGGTAAAGAAAATGATTTATAACGAATGAAATATGAGAAGGTTACATTATTAATTTGCTTTCGAGGTTATTATGATTATTATGATTCAGAATGACAGTAATTATGATTTCTTATGGTACTTACCCTTTAAGAGACCTTACCTGATCTAGTGACGTCATGCTTACCTGTAGGCTTACCTGTGTATATGAATGGCTACTGAGGTGGGCGCGGGAAGAGACCCGGGAAGCATAAAAGTTTTCTACCGCACAAACGCACAAACGCATGGCAGGAAGAGTATATGTTTGTTTGAAATGGAAGAAAGGAATAAATGTTTGTTGCATTTATCCTCGAATCAAGAACTCTTATTTGGAAAAGCGAGTAGACTTTTAATATCCCAGGTCCGGAGTGACCATCATCTTTTTGAAAGTACGAAGTCACAATATAAGTAGAAAACTTTTGCGTGAAAGATAAAAGTCAAATCTTTCGCGTGGATTACAAGAAGGATATATTCGCCCTGAAGCCAGAGGAATACGGACGGACGGACCTCCGAATCAAAGCCGCCTGTTACGCTACAACATCCCTATTCCAGGCAGAGCCGTGAGTAAATGAAAGCCGAAGCCACACGCATGCAACTGTGAACCCGGCCGCGGGGATATTTTGTGAATGAAACTAAGGAATTGGAGTCATTGCAGTGTTGCTTTCACTGGCTCTGAGTTGTTTCATATTCCCCGCTGTGGTTAATGATTCGATTGCCTGGAGCGCACAAATTGCTACATTGTTGCATCGTTGGGAGCTGTGGTGTTTGATAGGCTACATTGTTGCAGCCTATTGGAGGCTGTTCGCGGACTGCGGAGGAGGATTGCGTGTTGTCACGTTCATTGTGATATAGCGGCTGGTATTGAGGATGTCCGAGGATAAACAGCAAGAGGCGGCCCAAACTGCGGCTGACAAAGTGCTGTATAAACTGATTGGCTCCCTGAGAGGGAAGCTGGGGGTTTTGACGAGGGGCAAAAATGAACTGGATGCGCTGTTTGCTTTGGAGGATGTACCGGTGGAACAAGTGAATGATCAATTGAATGCTTTTCATGATTTAATGAATGAATTTTCTGAATTGCATAAATCTGTACAAGCAATGTATCAGGTTGAGGAGGTGCGGAGAGCCAGGTGCGACTAAGGGGGTGACCCCTTGTAAGCGGACCCACAAACGAGCCCGCCACTAAGACCCCGGGGGGGTAGAGGAGACAGTACTGTACACGGAGACAACTCCGCACAAATAAAAGGAAGAGCCCCAAATAACGGCTCAGAAAATAAAACTACCCTCCAAAACCAGGGCGAAAATCACAAACAAAAAATGAGTGCGTAAAGGCTAGCACTACTGCCCCGGACCGGGGAAAACCCAAAATAAAAGTACAACCCAGTATAAAAGACTGGGCTAACGAAAATAAAGACTCAGGAGTCGCAGCTCCGAAAAAACACACAAACCAAAATACAAAATACCGGGGACAACGTCCCTCACCCACGGACTCACACGAGCCGAAAACAAAACGAAACAAAGAACAAAATAACCTACAGGAAGGCGGCTGCAGTGTACACACACTAACGCGCAGACCCCTTCCTTACCTTTTCTGAACACAGAACCAGCACAATACCTGACTCGAATGCTGAGTCTTACCATGTGCTAATACCAGCTAGGAGGCAGAGCGAACAGTGACACCGAAGCCCCGACCGATGGTCAAAGAGGGCTTTAAATACCTTCTGGAGGTAGCCACCCCATTGGCACTAATGAGCACCAGGTGAAAATAATAAACCCCTGGTGGCCACAGCCGGTGCTACCTCCCAACCCTGACAGGACCCCCCTTCTAAGGAGCGGCCCCAGACGATCCTTCAGCCCCCCGCCTGCGGAATTCGCGGATGAGCTCTGGGTCCAAAATGTCCCTAGAGGGGACCCAAGAGCACTCCTCGGGGCCATAGCCCTCCCAGTCGACGAGGTACTGCTTACCCCTGCCCACGCGGCGCTCAGCCAGGATGCGGCGCACCGTATAGGCCGGGCCCCCATCAATGAGCCGTGGAGGTGGAGGAGGAGCCTCCGCCGGGGCCAGCACACTTGTCAGCACCGGTTTAAGGCGGGAGACATGGAAGGTGGGGTGAATTCTCATTGACCGGGGCAGTTGGAGGCGCACCGTCACCGGATTGATTTTTTTAATAATTCTGAAAGGGCCCACGTAGCGAGGAGCAAGCTTACGGGACTCGACCCGCAATGGCAGATCCCGAGTGGACAGCCACACTCTCTGCCCTACCCTGTAGGAGGGGGCTGACCGGCGACACCTGTCGGCCAGCCTCTTTTGGGTAGCCGTAGCCCGTAGGAGCGCAGCCCGTACTTTATTCCAGGTGACCCGGCACCGCCGAACAAAAGCCTCTGCGGAGGGCACCTCAACCCCCCTCTCCAGTTCCGGGAACAGTGGCGGAGCGTAACCAAATTGAGCCTCAAAGGGCGAGAGCCCTGTGGAGGCGTTGCGCAGAGTGTTGTGCGCGTACTCTGCCCACATGAGTTTGCGACTCCATGAATTGGGGTTAGCAGCGGCTAGACACCGGAGTGTGTTCTCCAGCGTCTGGTTTGTGCGTTCCGTCTGCCCATTGGTCTCTGGGTGAAAGCCCGATGAGAGACTCACAGAGGCCCCTAACAGAGAGCAGAACGCACGCCAGAAACGAGACGCGAACTGGGGTCCGCGGTCAGACACCACGTCCTGAGGCAGACCATGTAATCTAAAAACGTGGTCGACCACCAACCGTGCGGTTTCCGCTGCCGACAGTAATTTTGGTAGCGCCACGAAATGAGCCGCCTTGGAAAACCGATCGACCACCACCAAAATAACCGTGTTGCTTTCAGATGACGGCAACCCCGTAATAAAATCTAGGGCCACGTGGCTCCAAGGACGCCTCGGGATGGGTAATGGCCGTAATAGCCCTGAGGGAGGCTGGTGCGAGCCCTTGCTGCGGGCACAGACCGAACAGGCGGCCACAAACTCCCGAACGTCCTTTTCCATCCCGGGCCACCAGAACCGCCTGGACAAAAAATCCCTGGTGCGGTGAACCCCGGGATGCCCTGCCAGCTGTGAGGCATGTCCCCACTGCAGCACCTGGGACCGGACCCCAGCGGGCACGAAGAGGCAATGAGGCGGACCCCCTCCTGGATCCGGCTCTAGGCGCAACGCCCTTCGTACTGCCGACTCAACCTTCCAGATCACTGGCGCCACTATCTGATCTCTAGGGAGAATGGGTTGAGGAGTGTGCTCCCTGTCGGTATTATCAAACACCCGGGAGAGGGCGTCGGGTTTCGTGTTTTTTGACCCTGGACGGTATGTCAGAATAAACGAAAAACGCACAAAAAACAGCGCCCAGCGGGCCTGACGCGAGTTGCTTGTCTTGGCAGTTTTTATGTATTCGAGATTTTTGTGGTCCGTCCACACCGTGAACGGATGCTCCGCCCCCTCCAGCCAGTGGCGCCACTCTTCCAGGGCTAGTTTGACCGCCAGAAGTTCCCTATCCCCCACGTCGTAATTTCTCTCGGCCTGGGACAGCGACCGAGAGAAAAACGCACAGGGATGCACTTTTTGGTCTAGAGGAGACCGTTGTGATAGAATGGCGCCCACCCCCAGTTCGGAGGCATCGACCTCCACAATAAATGGAAGCGAAGGGTTTGGAGTTATTAGGATAGGTTCGGTACAGAATCTTCTTTTTAACTCCACAAACGCCGCCTCCGCACGGGGAGTCCACACAAAGCGCGCCGGCGCAGTCTTCCTGGTAAGCGCAGTGATGGGTGCAACCACCGTGCTAAAATGTCTAATAAAACGGCGATAGAAATTGGCAAACCCTAAGAATCTCTGCACCTGCTTGACAGATTCAGGAGTAGGCCAATTCCTAACAGCCGCTACTTTCGCTGGGTCCATTTCGGTTTTTCCCGCCGACACAATAAACCCAAGAAACGAAACGGTGTTAGCGTGAAAAACGCATTTATCCGCCTTGACAAACAGGCGAGCTTCTAAAAGGCGTGTCAGAACCAGAGTCACGTGCTGAATGTGTTCAGCGATATTGTTGGAGAAAATTAAAATATCATCCAGATAGACAAACACAAATTTCTCCAGCATCTCCCTGAGCACATCATTAACCAGCGCCTGAAATACTGCAGGGGCGTTGGTGAGGCCAAACGGCATGACCAGGTATTCATAATGACCGGTGTGCGTGTTGAAAGCCGTTTTCCATTCGTCGCCCTCGCATATGCGTACAAGATTGTACGCATTACGGAGGTCGAGCTTGGAAAAAACGGACGCCGACTGCAGACGCTCGAACGCTGAGTTCATCAGCGGCAGGGGGTACCTATTTTTGATGGTTATAGCATTTAACCCCCTATAATCAATGCAGGGTCTTAGACCCCCGTCTTTCTTTTTTACAAAAAAGAATCCTGCCCCCGCCGGTGATGTAGACGGTCTAATGAACCCGTTCGCCAATGCGTCGCGAATATATTCCATCATAGACTCGCTCTCAGGCACCGACAATGAATAAAGCGCACCTCTGGGCGGGATTGTACTAGGGAATAGTTCAATAGCACAGTCATATGACCGGTGCGGAGGTAACGTAGTGGCCCGTTGTTTGCTAAATACCTCCGCTACCTTGCTATATTCCCTGGGCACATTAGGTGGGAGTGGAAACGCAATCGCCCCTATCATCCGGCCCTCCTCCCCACTGTCAGAAGCCCGAAAATACTCTCGGAGTCCCAGTCAGTGACGTCACTGCCCTCCCCCTCGTCAACGGGGGGATTCCAATCGCAGGCTGAATCCCATTCCAGACTCTCCACCTGCTCCTCCGTGTCCGGAGTCCTAATCTGAGGGCTGGGGAACCGCCTAGCCTCCTCTTCGTCCAACTCTGACTCTATGTCAATCTCTATGGGAGGAGCCGCGGGAGTGTGTGTCTGATCGGAGTGGTTAGTGCAGTGCGGACCCCACCGGGACACCGGATTGCTCCGGTCTCCCCAGTTTATTTGGGGTTGGTGTTTAGTTAACCACACATGACCCAATACAATTGGGTAAGCCGGGGATTCCACCAAAAAGAAATAAATACGCTCCCGGTGCCCCAGAAACGGGATCCGCATTACCACCCGCTCAGTCATCTGACGTACAACCCCCGACCCCAACGGGCGACCGTCAAGCGCCGTGATGGATTGGGGCTGTGGTAAGGGTTGGACCCGCAGTTTCTGGTGTTTAGCCCACTGACGGTCAATAAAGTTGTCAACCGCCCCGGAATCAATAAAGGCGTCTGCCCTAACCACACCCCCCTTCCACGTCAGTTCGACGGGGAGAAATGTGCGAAAACTGGTACCTCTAACCAGTCCCACTAGTGACTTTCGCTCCACTAGTGGGACTGCTCTTTTTGCCTTCAGGTCGGGGCAGTTCCTAATCTGATGCCCAGACCGTCTGCACAAGAAACACGGCCCCTCTCTCCAGGGACGCCTCTTAGGGCGCGCCAGGGTAGCACTGTCCCGCTGCATCGGCTCCTCCCCTGTGTGTGTACCTCGTCTCCCCTCGGTACTGACAACCCTGCCTGGGGGAGGCGAAATCGGCCCGTTTGACCCGCCCCTTCTGCCCGCTCTCTCCCTCTCCCGTTCCCGAACCCGGTTATCTATACGGATCGCTGCAGAAATCAGCGACCCTAAACTACCCGGTGGTTCCATGGTAGCCAGAGCGTCCCTGACAGGGTCGGATAAGGGGCTCGAGAACAGGGTCATGAGCGGATCGTCCGCCCACCCAGTCTCCCCTGCCAGAGCCTGAAACTCTACCGAAAACTCTGCAATACTCTGGGTACCCTGTTTTATCCAGGTTAACCGAGACGCCGCCTCTTTGCCGGTGACATCGTGGTCGAACACTCGTGCCATCTCTTGCATGAGGAGCTGAGAATTATTCATGAGGGGAGCCTGTCCCCGGATCAGCGGATCCGCCCAGGTCAGAGCCGTCCCGGTCAACAGGGATAAAATAAAAGCAACCCGAGAATCCTCAGTAGAGAAACGTGAGGGTTGGGAAAAATTATACACTGGGAGAGGAACCCCCTACATTTCCCCGCCTCTCCACCATACCGTAAAGGAAGCTGTAGCTTGGGCTCCCTGAACATAGGTGGAATGGGTTGGTAAGTGTGAGAGACTGGTTGGGGAGGATTGGACGGTTGAGGGGTATCAGGGGCTGGTGCTTGTGCCTGGGATGAACGGAACTCGCTCGCTAATTGACGGAAGGTTTCGGCGAGTCCTAATAGCACATCCTGCTGCTGACCTAACCTGGCCAATATTTCATCCTGGCGTTGAAACACCATAGTCTGCTGTTCGGCAGTAGCAGTTTGTTGCACACGCAACACCTGTAACCCCTGTTCCTGCCTAATCAGAGCAGCCTGCTGCGCGGCTACAACCGCCTCCAGCGGAGAATGCCCCGCCTCAATCACCGCACTAGTCGCTGGTCTCTCCATGATGGCTTCGGTGTTCTATCAGGTTGAGGAGGTGCGGAGAGCCAGGTGCGGAGAGCCAGGTGCGACTAAGGGGGTGACCCCTTGTAAGCGGACCCACAAACGAGCCCGCCACTAAGACCCCGGGGGGGTAGAGGAGACAGTACTGTACACGGAGACAACTCCGCACAAATAAAAGGAAGAGCCCCAAATAACGGCTCAGAAAATAAAACTACCCTCCAAAACCAGGGCGAAAATCACAAACAAAAAATGAGTGCGTAAAGGCTAGCACTACTGCCCCGGACCGGGGAAAACCCAAAATAAAAGTACAACCCAGTATAAAAGACTGGGCTAACGAAAATAAAGACTCAGGAGTCTCCGAAAAAACACACAAACCAAAATACAAAATACCGGGGACAACGTCCCTCACCCACGGACTCACACGACCCGAAAACAAAACGAAACAAAGAACAAAAGAACCTACAGGAAGGCGGCTGCAGTGTACACACACTAACGCGCAGACCCCTTCCTTACCTTTTCTGAACACAGAACCAGCACAATACCTGACTCGAATGCTGAGTCTTACCATGTGCTAATACCGGCTAGGTGGCAGAGCGAACAGTGACACCGAAGCCCCGACCGATGGTCAAAGAGGGCTTTAAATACCTTCTGGAGGTAGCCACCCCATTGGCACTAATGAGCACCAGGTGAAAATAATAAACCCCTGGTGGCCACAGCCGGTGCTACCTCCCAACCCTGACACAATGTTGTCTGATGATGAAAAGGAAGGTGATGAACTTGACTGGTATCAACCAAAAATCAAACAATTCAATGCATTTATTTATGATGTTCAACATAGGCTAAAACCTGTCCAACCTGATGACAATATTGAATCTTACAACAGTATCAGCAGGGGATCAAAGAGATCAAAAAGCTCAAAAGGTTCAACCACTGCAGCATCACTGCGCATAAAAGCTGAAACTGAGCGGGCTGCTCTTATTGCAAAATCTGCAGCTTTGGAGGAAAAACACAAGCTGGAGGAGGAAGAAGAAAGACTGCAAAAATTAATGAAGGATCTGAGTACAAAAAAGGAAAAGTTGTAAATTGCAACGGCAATTGCAGAATCTGATGCCAAATTAAAAGTCCTCGACGATTTGGAAGTTTCATCATTACACCAAGCTGAGGTGAAAGCACCTACAGATGGAATGAATGCATATTATGATCGACTGCATCAAAACCCATCTAGGACTCTTGAAGTATTTGATCCAGGCTCTCTAAACCTGAGGATGGACTCACCTGATGATGATATGCAACAGGCAAAGTCCACATCAGCCCATGCCAGGACATGACACTGATCCTCCTGTAGGGGGTGCCAGTCAGCCAGATGCAACATCAGACCATAGGCAGCAGCCTGCTCATCAAGCTGACCGGACTGCATTGACCACTGTTATGCGCAGGCAGAATGAGATGACAGAACTACTTGTGCACCAACAAAGACTGTCTTTACTCCCCTCTAAAGAAATTCCTGTGTTTGGAGGAGATCCACTGCAATATCAATCTTTCATAAGCGTTTTCCATCATGGCATTGAGTCCAACACAAACATCAGTAGAGACAGATTATATTATCTGGAGCAATATACCACTGGACAACCAAGAGAGCTGGTACGTAGCTGCCAGCATATGGAACCTAGAAGAGGTTATGATGAAGCGAAGCGACTGCTAAAACTACATTTCGGTGACAACTTCAAGATCACAAGTGCCTATATAGAGAAAGCATTAGCTTGGGCTGCTATCAAACCTGAGGACGGGATAGCATTGCAGACCTACTCATTATTTCTACGGACGTGCTGCAATGGTATGCAAGCTCTGCAGTACATGCAGGAGTTGGATAATCCCTCAAACATGAGCACAATCATTTCTAAATTGCCCTTTAAGCTCAGAGATAAATGGAGATCTGCAGCATGTAACCATCTTGAACGAACCAACCACAGAGCAACGTTTACAAATCTGGTTGACTTCATGGAACGACAAGCCAGAGTTGTTTTAGATCCAGTATTTGGGGATATTCAAGATGCAACTCCCAGACCACAAGCCCTTAAAGCTAAGTTGACTTATCCCAAGTGTCCGTATAAGTCAGGAAGCAAAGGCAGCAGTTTTGCTACAACAGTAACACCTGTGGAAGCAAGGAGAGAAAGCAGCCTGCCCGACAAGCAGGACAGCAAAGCTAATACGAGTGCTTTCTGTAAGCCGTGCTTATTCTGTACTGGAGAACATGCTATGGAGTGCTGTCAGAAGATGACACGGAAGCCTCACAAGGAGAAGATTGAATTTCTCAGGGCAAAGGGCATCTGCTTTGCATGTCTAAATAAAGGGCACATGAGTAAAATGTGTAGAAATCGCTTGACCTGTCGCTCTTGTCAGCTAAGACATCCAAGCCTCTTGCACATCAATACAACAGAGATGTCTCAGAAAGAACACATCAATCCAACAGAAACGTCTAAGAACAAAAAGAGCACCGCAGCTATGAATGAGGAAACCCCTGTTGCCAGTGCCCTGGTTTCTCTACAGGCTTGTGGACCTACTGGGGCCGGCGCCAAGGATTGTGCACTTGCAATCCTACCGATTCAGATCAAAGTAGCCAAGGGCGGCAGAGTGGTCAAGACATATGCGTTCTTAGATCCCGGCAGCTCTGCGACTTTCTGTACCGAGAACTTGATGAGGCAGCTGGATGCGAGAGGCAGGAGAACAGAGATACTTCTCAGGACGATGGGCCAAGAGCGACCTGTTAGCAGTTACAAACTGGATGGACTGGAAGTGAGCTGTCTTGACAGCAACAACTTCTTTGCTCTACCTGAAAGTCCAAGTTTCAGAACACGATGTGGACTTCCTGCGCTTCTTGTGGTGGCCTAACAATGACATCAGTTTGCCACTGGCTGAATTCAGAATGACAGTCCATCTATTCGGAGCAGTTTCTTCACCCAGCTGTGCGAACTATGCACTCAAGAAGACGGCAGATGACAATGAGGGCAAAGTTCATGAAGACATCTTAAAAACCATTCGTCGGAACTTCTATGTAGACGACTGCCTCAAATCAGTTCCCGATGAGAAGCAAGCCCTCACCCTAACTAGGCATCTCAGAGCTGTCTGTTCTACTGGTGGATTCAAGCTTACTAAGTGGATTAGTAATAGCCGCTCTGTTCTGTCTGCAATACCAGACGAAGACAAGGCAAAAGAAGTAAAGGAGTTAGACCTTGACTGTGAGGAACTGCCAGTGGAGCGAGCTCTTGGGATTCAGTGGAATGTGGAAACCGACACCTTTTCCTTCAAAACTGCTACAAAGCAGCAACCAGTTACCAGGAGAGGCATTCTGTCTGTGGCAAATTCTATCTATGACCCTTTGGGATTTCTGGCCCCGTTGGGTCTCCCAGCAAAGAAGATTATCCAGGATCTTTGCAGAATCAACTGTGGATGGGACGACAATATCCCAGAGGTCTTTGCTCGGTCTTGGCACAGATGGTTGGATGATTTGGTCAAGCTGTCAAACATCCACATCAACCGATGCTTTAAACACAGTAACTTTGGAAAGCTGCACATGGCACAGTTGCATCACTTTTGTGATGCCAGCGAGAACGGGTATGGTACGGCAAGCTACCTGCGACTGACAAACCTCAAAGGCGACATTCATACAGCCTTCGTCATGGGGAAAGCATGGGTAGCCCCACTGAAACAAATGACGATACCCAGAATGGAGCTAGCAGCGGCTGTGGTTGCAGTCCGCATTGATAAGATACTGAAAGAAGCTTCAAAGTGACTGACATTGACTAGCTCATACCTTTGACCATTGACTTATTGATGGACCCATATGGGCTGAAATATAAGCCAAGAGCAGCGCTCTCCTTTTTTGTGGAACATATTTGCTTTCTTAAATTGGATTATCTTTTTCGGACTATATGCTTTCTGACATTGGATTATATACCCTTTTTTTTGTGGATTACCTTCTCCTTCGTGGATTATCTTTTTAATTTTTTTTTTATTTCAAGAGACTATAAGCTTATTTTCAGGCTCCTTTTAAATATACTTGCATACAAAGTAATTGCCCCATATGAATGATGGACAATTAGGGGCCGGAATGTAGGAGCTGTTTATATATTTATGGGTTATGAAAATGAAAATGCATGGGAAATTAATCTATGGTAAAGAAAATGATTTATAACGAATGAAATATGAGAAGGTTACATTATTAATTTGCTTTCGAGGTTATTATGATTATTATGATTCAGAATGACAGTAATTATGATTTCTTATGGTACTTACCCTTTAAGAGACCTTACCTGATCTAGTGACGTCATGCTTACCTGTAGGCTTACCTGTGTATATGAATGGCTACTGAGGTGGGCGCGGGAAGAGACCCGGGAAGCATAAAAGTTTTCTACCGCACAAACGCATGAACGCATGGCAGGAAGAGTATATGTTTGTTTGAAATGGAAGAAAGGAATAAATGATTGTTGCATTTATCCTCGAATCAAGAACTCTTATTTGGAAAAGCGAGTAGACTTTTAATATCCTAGGTCCGGAGTGACCATCATCTTTTTGAAAGTACGAAGTCACAATATACCTGATATCTCCACTACAAGTGAACTATTTTTAGATACTGTCATTCGATACTGTCATCTACCAAACCACCATGCAATTTTTATTTTATTTATTTTGCCCTGGCTGCAAATACTCTTTCAATGACTTCAGCTAATTAGCCAAAACTAGCAGCTGGAGTTTCTCATGGAGTTTGCATGGATGGGACTGAGACTGCCTTCTTCCATGCAAAAAAAACGAGGTTACACATAAGTAGAATCACCATTTAGCATATTTTGCAAACATTTCGTTTTTTACAATTTTTTGTTGACACAACATTTACATTTAACATTGGCATGTATTTTTAAAATGTACAATTTCCACTTAAAATTTCCCTTTGCATTTACACTCATAATTAACATTTTGTTTCACATTAACATATGAATGATGTGGCGTATTGGACTCACACTCTCAGTACGGCAGAATTGTGGCCTACCAGTACAGGCCAGGGGGGTTTTATATGGGAAAGCTGCAATGCAGTAGTGGGTCTAGGCCAGGGGTGTCCAATCTTATCCAGAAAGGGCCAGTGTGTGCAGGTTGTTGTTTTAGCACAGGACTAAGACAACTGATTCTACTCATCAAGGTCTTGATTAAAGACCATGAATAGTTCATTAGTGTAATCAGGTGTGTTACTGCTGGGTTAAAACACCCACGCCGGCCCTTTTAGGATAAGATTGGACACCTCTGGTCTAGGCTCTAGGCAATAGGCTGGATAGGGACTCTGATTGACTGGGGTCTCTGTCCATTTGGTCAGGCCCTTTTCTATCCCTTTTACAAAATCTACAATCAGTGGTCGACTAGGGATCTGATCCCAGGGGAAATCTAATAATTCCACCTCTGTGACTTGATTAAAGGAATGATAAGCACCCACAGTGGAGGGACAGAAACTGTATTCTGCAGATTTTGAGCACGCCAGATGACTCATTTGTGGGTAAAAATTCCCTGCTGATTTCCGCAAAAATACTTATTTGCCAGGTCAAACCATGTTCAAAAATATACATAATGTTCTGTATTATGTAACAATATGTTTTATAACACATTTTAAATATTTAATTTATACAGATGGGAATTACAGTGAGAAATTATGTATTGTTGTGGACTCAAGATCCGAGTTAGGGACAGTAAATATAGCATCAAGGTGTGCCTGCGACCCTTTGACATGTGTATTCACATCCTGCCAAAAGCCAGTATACACCACAATTTGACTCAGACTGTGTGCACCAGCTGCCTGTAAAACAGTTCAATGTAGGTTTTTTGGAGACATGAAAAACATGGAATGTCCTTGCACCCATTTAAAGCCCATAAAAAATAATCACATATATTTTTTAATTGCCATTTCAAAAATCTAAATCTGTTTCTATGACATTAACTGAAATTGGTAAGGTTTCTACTAGTTTTGACTCAAGTTTGAATCATATTCAGGTACTGTTCTAATAAATGTTAATTAGTAGTGGTTTAAAACAAACAATAATAATAATTTTCCCAATAATTGCAATATTAATTTAAACTAATTTCAATTTTATGTGTACAGCTCTTTTTACGGAAGACTGTCTTTTCAGAGTCACAGAAGGGCAAAAAGCCCTCCTCTGAAGAATATATTTATGGCCTACAATATCTGCAGCCGTCAAGGTGGCAACTTAAAAAGAAGTACTTTAAACTTTACAAAAAAGACCAATGCGCGATCATTAGGGTACCACACCACAAACATTGGCTACCTATAGCGATTCTGATGTGAAATAGTGAAGGTAAAGCACCACGGCACCGATTCGCCAACAACACCTGGCAGTTCAAAGTAATAATATTATAATAATAATAATAAACTTTATTTTTATAGCACTTTTCATGCAAGTGGCAGCCCATGGTGCTTCACAGTGGGTGGGAATATAAGAATAAAACAATAAAATAAAAATAAAACAAGATGAATATAGTTTATAAATATTAAAAAACAAAAATTTAACAATGACAATATATGTTGTATATTTTAAAACAAGTAAAAGGAAAATATAAGTAAAACTTCAGTAAGACGAGATCATTTAAAAGCCATCCTAAAGAAGTATGTTTTCAGAAGGCTTTTAAAGTAGGCTAGGCGATGCACCTGCAGCCGCGGGATACATTATGCACAAGCCTACATTAACTACATTAACTAAGCATGACTGAACAAATGGCAGGTACAACTGGCTTAACCATTTGTGATCGATGGCAGCTGATCACTGTGATCGATGGCAGCTGATCACTGTACCTGTTCAACGGAAATGTGTTTTGTCTAAAAAACTTGTATTTGAGAGGTTATGAAGTACCTGATTTTGGTGAAATATTACAGCAGCGTTTACAAATAATCCCATTCCAGATTTTCTAATTAACCAAATACAGTATCTTATATAGGATCTTGGAAAAGGCTACATCTGGATCACCACGGTTACAGTGTAACCTTAGTTAATAGACCCATTATATTTTCAAGTATATTAATTGCTCTTTGACTATTGTTTTATGCAGGTGTAACATTTCTGAGTTGTTGGGTTTTGGTTCCTACCTGCTGTTGTGTGCGGGGGACAGTTTAGTGGGGGAGACAGTGTGGAGTTGTCAGTTACTGTCGTGCCGTATTGGTTGTCGTTATTGGAATAAATAAACAGTGATAATATCCATTGTAACCCGTGCGTTACTCAGGCCAGAAGGACTGGAGAAAGCTACCCCTACAAAAATAAGGGTTACAGATTGGTGGCAGCGGTGTTTTCTTAATTTTCGACGTGAGCCAAGGCACTCAACTGACAGACGCCGGCCGGAATTATCGAATAACGGCTGCGGTCTACGGGTGCACTCCGTGAGTTTGTTTCAGTCAAACGGACTGTTAAATAAGAAACGGACACTTGGAGAAGGAAAAGCAGACCGAAGATTTTTTTAACTTATTTTCGCCAGGCTGTTTAAGTTGGACAGTACTTTCAGCATGTCGTTGCGGTCAGTATTCAATGATGCTGAGGACGAGTCTAATGGCGACGCGGCCCAACGAGAGACGACAAAGACTGTGTTTCACTACAGAGTGGAATTACCGCCTTATTTCCATGGAGATGGTAAGGATAAAGACAGTTTTTCAGTGTGGAAAAGTAGATTGGAGCTGGCAGTTAAAGCCTGTGCAGATGGACAGCAGTTAGATATTGCCACGATACTTCCCACCCGCCTTAGTGGAGATGCACTGGCATATTGGCTGTCGTTATCACCAGACGTGCAGCGGGACTATGGCGACTGTGCAGCTAAGCTAAATGATGTTTTTGGGAGGAAAGAATTTTTGCTTCACTTCCAGTCTTTTGTGAATGCCAGACAGCGTTTGCCTAAGGAACCTTTAGAGGTTTATGCTGCGGAAATCACAAGGCTGGTACTGGAGGCATTTCCTAACTATGGCGGGCCAGCTATTACAAAGGAACGCTTGTAAGCCAGTCATAAGTAACATTTGGTCTCATGCGCTGGTCAGCTTGCTGACTTCCCTCTCCTGGAGCATACATTGTTAGCCCCCACCGTTGGCACACATGCCTGTGGGGGAGAGCTAGAGAAGGATTCTTAGAGGCGCCTTCTTGGGCCCTGGAGGCCCCCCTTTTCTCACATTCCTACAGGATTTGAGTACAGGAGTACTGGATATGGTATAAAGATGTTTCATGATAATCCCAGGTCAGAATATGTTGATGTTTGGTGTTATTCTGATTGGTTCAGTGTGACTGGTGTAATGGTCTAGTTTTTGTAACAGTCTACCTTCGATAGCATAACCATTCAGGAGCCGAGGGGAAACTGCGCAAAAGTTGTCTCTGTAGAAGCCATGTGTTTTAGCCCCCTGCCTAGTGGGCCTGGCTGTAAATTATAGATGGGTGACTCACTTTTACGGTTTGGAGATAAGGAGAAGAAACCAAACAGTCTGGGATGTCTCCTTTCCTTTCATTCACCCAAATCAGGTTTATCCCAAAGGTACATTACCATGAGAGGCACAAAGACATATTTACAGCATAATGCAGTTATCATGAAAACTCCCAACTACAGCATTCATAGATATGATGGGGTGGCCTGTAGCATAGTGGTTAAGGTCAGGAAGGGCTGCCATGTGTGAGGGGCCTGAGAGCTGGGGTTCCAATGTTGTTTAGACTACCTGTTGGGGAGTTAAGATGTATGAGTGGTCCAAGGCCAGTTGGGTCATGGGAAAAGAATCCTCCCGAACATTGGTGACCTCCCTGTGACCCCATACCTGGTCACTTCCAAGGGGGAAGACTCCGGACAATGCCACAGTGCCCTCATTTGGGCACTGCTGTCATTACACCGGTGACTGCTCTCTTGGATTAAATATTCAAAACTGCTATTAAGATAGTAAATAGACCCGGTAACACCTTGAAAGCATTGCCCATGTGATCCTTGTATTATTGCATTAAGTCTTATGTAATGGTAACAGGAATTGCATGTAAAATGGATAATCAGGAGGGAAGTTTCATGATAACTGCAACATAATAAAACTTAAGGGTAATCTGTTTGGTATGGATGTGATCTGATAAAATCAAGGAATCGGATGAGATACATTTCATACCAAATGGAATTTAATAAACTATAGTTTCAGTATCCCAAGGGAAAACCTACACGTCCTCTCCTGGTAATCATCTCATTTTCCCTACTCAACAACCCCCAACGGTGGGGGTCTAAATTCCAGATTTGACCACCCCTCCAGGTTGATTTATGGCACTGCCGCCTGGTTCCAAACGTATGATTTGGCATAAAAGCAAGGGAGACAGACCAATCTGGGAAGATCGTATTCGACTTCCCACACAACATGTCTTGTGTATGTATGTATGTATGTATGTAAGTATCAGGAAGATCGTATTCGACTTTCCATACGGCATATTCTATACTCTGTGTTTGTGTGTAGTCCAAGCAGGCTAGGTATGATTATTTACTCTATTTCTATTCTTAATTTGTGTATTTTATACTGGATTGTGATATTCTAAAGCTAATAACCTACCTGTCTGCGAATAAACTATTTCGTTTGTAACTTGCGTGATCTCCATGACTCTAATTCATCTTGTACCTTTTCAGCCTAAATTACAACTGAAATACTCAGGGGGAAATGGTGGCCAAAAGACCGACCGATCGGCGGGGCGGTACACCTGTGATAGTTCTAAGTTGTGAGGCCAGCAATTTCTGTCCCTTAAAGGGTCGGGCGACGCAAGGCTCTTGTAATCTGGTGCGAAGGGAACCCATGGGCGTTACGATAGCGCCGGTTCCTGCCAAATTAGCTCTAAGGAGCCCAGACAATGCTACGCCGACCTGGGCTCGCAAATATCATGGCAGGTTTGCATGTAATGTGTTGATTGGACCCTCAGCCTCTGAGTTCTCCACCGAACTGAGATTTCAGCAGTAATGCTATTCCCGGGAGCATCTATTGAGTAATGGTGGCGCAGGTACAAGTCGAATGTAATCACTCCCGAGGTCCGCGTAAGTTGCAAACCCAAATTTCTAAATTATATTTTAAATGGAGTCAGATAAACGAGTAAAACTATAGTAACCACTAAGCGTACAATACGGCCCCGTTTGAGAACGGAGAATATTAAGAATTGTACTGATCCGTTTCTGGCCAGCTATAAACGGGATATGGGGCAGGTCAATCCATATCCGACCCATGGCAACGGACCCAGTATATTCTTAAACATAATTGTGCTCTGTTCTTGTACGGAGGATAATAATTAACCCAACTAATGTTCTCCCAGCAACGCCAGAAGGAGAAGCACGCAAATCCCCCTTCGGCCCCCGCTAAATTCCGTCATTGGGTTAGCTGTGGGGTTTTACACGCTTCAGAAGATTTGTTGCTGGTTTTGATCCCATTCTTCAAGCAAAATGTCATGAACATGGCGCTGCTACACTGGAGGATGCCTTAGCTGTTGCATGTAGATGGGAACGTGCACAGGAAGCTTTGAAATTCCTTCCTCCACCTGCTTCTTCACATGCAACCAAACAGTATGCTGCTCCTCCTGCTCCACAAGGTGAGCCACTTTCAGCTATGATTGCCACCAACCATGGAAAACCTCACTCTGACCCATCTGCTGGACTTTTTGATGCTGTCAAGCAGCTCTCAAAGGATGTTCATGCACTCAGGCTTGAAGTTACTCAGCTGGGACAAGATTTTAGCCACTCTGCTAGTCACCGAGCTCCCCATGCTGAATTCTTCAAACACAAGTACGAGGGTGAGGGTAGCAGAGGAAGATATCGCCGCTCTCCATCTGTGTCTCCTGAGCGTGGTGCCTACTCCTCTGCAACCAACCATCAGAGATCCAGCAGGTCTCAGAGTGATTATCCCCATCCCAGATACTCTACTGGCCGCCGTGATAGGCGCTACTCACCTACTCCTCCATCTTCTCCACATCATCGACGTGATCATCATTCTGCCAGCAGTCAGGATCGCTTCAGGCACTACAGCCCAGACAGGTGCCGCTCTCCTGACCGCTTCAACGCAAGATACACACACCAAAATGACTCCTACAGTCACGCCTCCTACTCTTCCCCATATGATTCAGCTAGACCCAGGTATGACTCACACCAAGCCCACCCTGCTGGGGAAAGACACCCACCACACAGGGAGAGGAACCATCATGTGAGCTTTGAAGAAGACCCCCTTGAGCGGGGAAACGAATGGTAGCAGATGCTGTGGGCCAAGTATCTGCTGCTACTGGTGATGAGGCCCCACAACAGGTGTTGCCACCCTCTCACAAAAAGGCCACACGCTATGTAATGGCTGTCATTGAGGACATTGCCACAAAAGTCTACTTAGACACAGGTTCAGACATATCACTAATTAGTGAAGCCTTTAGAATGTCTATTCCATCTCTGAGAACAAAAGCTATGCAACGCTCTGAACTTTTTCCTAAGTCAGTGACTGGTGATTATTTAGACAGTCCAGGCACACTTCCTATTACCATCAGGCTAGGTAATGAGGTTTTCACCCACACGGTTCAAGTGGTCAGAAATGTTACACAACCAGAGATCTTAGGTTGGGACTTCCTACTTGCACATTATGCAGTTTTTGATTTGAGGGAAGGAATTTTTAAAGTAGGGAATCGTACTAGCGTCCCTCTCTTGAGTGCTACTGAGACTGCTCCCTTGAGCTGCAACGTTGTCACTTTATCTCCTGTTGTAGTCCCTGCTATGTCACAGATGACTGTTTTGGCTAAGGTTCAGCCCACTATTGGTGTACTGGATCTCGAAGCAGACTACACAGGTATCTTGGAGCCGGGTCCACCTAGTTTTCAAGACCTGTTAGCTGCACGCACACTTGCTCCTGTAAAGGCAGGGCTGATTTACGTCAGAGTAATGAACCCGACTAATGCTGACCTACAAGTATCCTGTGACACTAGGCTAGGAGGCTTTCATCCACTAGGCAGAAATAGTGAAGACGACTACTCTATAGCGGAAGCGGACGTAGCTACAGTTGCTATGATAGCAGAATCCTCCCCTCAGCAGACATTACCAGATGTTGACCTCAATCAGTTAACACTTACTGACAACCAGCGACAACAGCTTGAAGCTTTATTGTTGACTTACAGTGATGTTTTCAGTGCTCATGACCAAGACTATGGACGCACTAACATAGTCAGACACAGTATCAAGACAACAGATGCTCCACCTATCAGACAAAGAGCATACAGAACCTCACCCAACATCAGAGCAGAGATAGACAGGCAGGTTCAGCAGCTCCTTTCACAAGACGTCATTGAGGACAGTTATAGCCCCTGTGTCACGTTTCAGGTCTGTCTCACCATGTTTTATGTTGATTTATGTTTATTCATGTTGTCTTAGTCACGTAGTGTTTTATCATGTATTATGTTGTCTAGGTTCGTCATGTTGTTTAGTTATGTTTCGTTACGATTTATTTTCTTGTCATGTTTAGTTATGTTATCGTACGATTTTATTACCTGGTTATGTTGAGTGATTATCGTCTTAGTTTCGCGTTGTGTTATGTTTCGATGCATGTTTATTGTTTAGTTACCTGGTCGTTGTTATGCATACACTTTTACATGTTTTTCCGCAAACCTTGCGTTCCGCCTTCTCTCTCTCTCTCTCTCTCTCGTTCTGTCCTTCACTCCCCTTATGTTCTATTTGTCTATTTACTAAAACTACTAACGCTAGATCAGGATTGGGTAGAAACTAACAAGACTAATCATGTGTTCATGTTACCTTACGTTTCTCGTGCATGTCATTTACTAATTTACTAATGCTAGGGCAGGATAGGTTTATTACTAACGATTACTAATCTCCTTGTTAAACTTGTCATCCATCGCACCTGTTTTCCATTTCCTTGCTACGCTCTTACTAATTGTCTACACCTGTCTACACCTGCATTTATAGCCCAGTCGCGCAACTGTTCACTGCGAAATTGCCTGCCTCTGTCTTTTCACGCAACTCTTGAGCATTACTTACTGTCTTGATTACACGTTACGATCCACGCCTGTTACTGACCATCGACCATTGATTTCTGTTTTGTGACCTTCGTTTTGTTTTTCGACTACGTCCCCGCCTACCGTTTATGTACTTTTGCCCCGCTGATTGTTTCATGGTTTCGACTCCCGCTTCGCCCACGACTACGCCTCTGCCTGCCGTCCGCCTGTTCATCTGCCCCGCTGACTGCTCTCCTGCTACCGGACCTCCCTGCACGCCTACCGACTACGAGATTGCCTCTTCCCTCGGCACCGTGCTTTTTGTTCGTTTTGTATTTGTTTGGCTGGATCTTCGTGTATGGACTTTGTTTGTATTGACTACGCTCCTGGGACTCGTCCCGAATAAAGCCCTAACGGGACTTTATCTTACTATTGTTTCTGAGTCGTGCATTTTGGGTCCAACCCCCACGCACCCGTCTCACCCTGGTCTTCCCCTGTTGTTCTTGTAAGAAAAAAAAGATGGTAGCTACAGATTCTGCATCGATTACAGAAAGTTGAATGCAGTCACCATCAAAGACTCATACCCCCTGCCACACCCTGCCGATGCGCTTGACAGTCTGTCAGGTGCATGCTGGTTCAGCACAATGGACTTATCTAGTGGGTATTGGCAGGTTGAGCTTGAGCCACTTGACAAGGAGAAAACAGCATTCAGCACTGGCAGTGCTCTGTACCAGTTCAAAGTTATGCCTATGGGTTTAACCAACGCCCCACCAACTTTTCAAAGGCTGATGGAGCTGGTGCTCCATGGTCTACACTGGAAGGAATGCTTGATTTACCTGGATGATGTCCTTGTGTTCAGTCGCTCTTTTGCAGGTCACCTACAGAGCCTGGAAGAGGTGTTCAGCCGGTTTCGCTCCGCTGGTCTCAAGTTGAAAGCCAGAAAGTGCCAGCTGGCACAAACACAAGTGACCTTCCTGGGACATGTAGTCTCCAATCATGGACTCCAACCAGATGCAAGGAATCTTGAAAAGGTTCGTGGATGGCCTACACCCAGAACAACCACAGAGGTGAGAGCATTTGTTGGACTGTGCTCCTACTACCGTAGGTTTGTCAAAAACTTCTCTGTCATGGCCGCTCCACTACACGCTCTCACACAAAAAGGAGCGAGGTTCACATGGACTGTTGAATGTGAGGATGCTTTTCAGTCACTGAAACATGCTCTCACTCACCCACCGATTGTGGCACACCCCATCTTCACACAGCCTTTCTTGTTGTACACAGACGCTTCACAGGATAGCATTGGCTCTGTGCTGGCTCAACGTCAAGACAATAAAGAACGTGTCATTGCCTATGCTAGCCACACACTCAGGCCTCCCGAAAGAAAATGGTCTACCTTTGACCGTGAGCTCTGGGCAGTTGTTTGGTCTGTGAGGCATTTTAAACACTTCCTGTCTGGCAGCTCATTCACAGTGATCACGGATCATAAGCCCCTCCTGAGTCTGAGGAAAGCTCCAGTGGATAACGATCCTACTGGCAGACGCAGTCGGTGGATACTTGAGCTGGATGTGTATGACTACACCCTCCTGCACCGGGAAGGTAAAAAACATGCCAACGCAGATGCCATGTCTAGGCGTCCCAACTCTGGGACCCACAACAAAGCTGTTCAGTGTGTCATCTCTACCATCACCTCCACAGACAGCCATGACAACACTACCTCAGGTATTCCTGAAATCAGCCACACACTGTCAATTGACTTGGGAAAACTCCAGGAACAGCAAGGCGAGGATGAATGTCTCAGTACAGTCATTGCATGGCTAGAGGACAATGCTCATAGACCACCTATAGGTCGCCTCAAATATTCCTCCCCTACACTGAGGAAACTCTGGCATGAGTGTCCCAAATTGACCATTCGACATGGTATCCTCTGCAGGACAGTCAAACAAAGCCCACACAAACCTGCAACCTTTCAAGTTGTTCTACCTGCAGCTCTCATTCCCACAGCTTTGACAGGTTTGCATGGAAATCAGTTCAGTGGTCATTTGAGCGCAGAGCGCACACTGCAAAGAGCCAGACGCATCTGTTATTGGCCATACATGACCCGCGATATTCACAAGTTTTGTGCAGAGTGCTTGCCATGTCAAACACGGGGTTCCCCAACTCCACATGAAAGAGCCCCATTACAGTCCATTCAAGCAGAGAGGCCATTTCAGAAGATTGCTGCAGACATCACGGAGCTACCTGTCACTACACAAGGCAACAGGTATGTTCTGGTAGTAATGGACTATTTTACGCGCTATGTTAACCTTTTTCCACTGAAAGACCAGCGTGCCACTACGGTTGCAAAGTGCATTTTTGAAGACTATATAAGACATCATGGCTTGCCAGAATCAATTCACACTGACCAAGGCCGCCAGTTTGAGTCAGATCTCATCAAGCATCTTTGCAGCTCACTTGAAATTGGCAAAACACGCACATCACCATACCACGCTCAGTCAGATGGTATGGTGGAAAGACTAAACAGGACATTGAAAGATCAACTTGCTAAGTACATATCACAAAGTGGTGGCGAATGGGACCAGTACCTGCCACAGTTTGAGCTTGCTTACAACTCAAGTGTTTATTCAAGTACAGGATTTTCTCCTTTCTTCCTCGTTCATGGGAGAGAACCTAACTTGCCACTGGATGTCATGTTGAACTGTAGTCCTGCTGTGACCTTGTCCACACCAGGTACACCAGCAGCTTATGCCCAGGACCTTGTCACACGCTTGTCACTTGCTTTCAAGGATGCAGGCAAAAACTCTGCTGCAAACAAACAGCATCAAAAGACTCAGTACGACAAGAAGGTGGTATTTCACCCTCACCAGCCAGGAGACCTTGTTCTCCTGGATGACCCAGCACAAAGGATGAACAAGCTTGCTCCCAGATGGAAGGGCCCGTTTGTGGTCCAGCAAAGGATGAGCAGAGATGGACAAACTGGCGTCACCTATGAGATCCCAGATCCGAGGAATGCACGCTCACAGACATGGATTGTTCACCATAATAGACTAAAAACCTATAAAGGGACTTTGCCAGCTACCCCTGTCAACAGCCGGACACCCTCAGTGCCAGCTGATGCGGGTACATCAGTGACATCAGCCCCTTCTCTCACCGCTTTGTCGGGGGCCCTGCCTTTTCGCCCTCCTACTCCCCCGTATGTGCCTGCCAGAGCCGGGAGGGAGCCTCTACCTGCTCCTGTCAGTATTGCTCCTCAGTGCAGTGCTCCACCTTCTCCTCTTCCTCCCAATCTTTCCCCCCCTCCCCCCTCCTCAACTGATGGCCATTCCTCGTCTCTTCAGGAGCCCCTTCGTGTCACGTCACGTTGTGGACGCCTGATTAAGCAGCCACTCAAGTACGGAGACTTTGTTACTTGAGGTGTTTTGATTGGACTTTGACAGACCCTTACATGTTGTTTTTCTTGTTGAGGTGTTGCGATCTTGTGTTACATTGTTTATATGTACCTGTTATTTGGGTTATACGTCAGATCAAGGACTTCCTTTCAACTACATTGGTTTGTGTTTTTTATTTTTATTTTTATTTTTCTTACAGAAAGTGTTTCATGTGTTGCTGAGTTGCTACATCCTGAGTGTATTCAGATTACTGGGTTGTGACTGTTGACTTCATGATGGGATTTGTTGGTGTTACACTGTTTTGAGAGGTTGATTGAAATGAGGACATTTCTTCTTGTAGCAAGGGAAGACTGTAACCTTAGTTAATAGACCCATTACATTTTCAAGTATATTAATTGCTCTTTGACTATTGTTTTATGCAGGTGTAACATTTCTGAGTTGTTGGGTTTTGGTTCCTACCTGCTGTTGTGTGCGGGGGACAGTTTAGTGGGGGAGACAGTGTGGAGTTGTCAGTTACTGTCGTGCCGTATTGGTTGTCGTTATTGGAATAAATAAACAGTGATAATATCCATTGTAACCCGTGCGTTACTCAGGCCAGAAGGACTGGAGAAAGCTACCCCTACAAAAATAAGGGTTACAACAGTATAATAATTCGCTTATTATACAATAGAGATTGGTATGAGACGACAGATCTGGGACTAGTTTCTCGTTATCTAACAATCTCAGAGGTAAGGTGTTACTGTCTTTAAAGTACGATGTTGAGGACGTCTGTTAATTTTTAGTGGCATTTTCCAAATCAGCAGCGTCATCCTTAAGTCTCGCTTGAGCGCCCCTGTCCGCTTCAATGGTGCTGAAATGTGAGGTGGATTCGGCAGACTGCAAGCCATGGAATGCAATACCACACATTAGTAGCTGAGTAACTAAAAATAACTTAATAACACATTAGGAGCATTGATATACTTACAACAACCGAGATGACCTATTTATATATTTTAAATAAAAATAAATAAATACATGGATGGCAAGATATTTGTCAATGAGAGATTGACGTCATATCAACCGCGTTGCCTCAGTCTAATATTGAATAAGCCTCAACGATACGGTTTAACGTGAAAGTGTAAATGCTATGATACAAAGGCAGTCACTATCATTAGACAATTTCGATGTACACAGTTTTTAAAGAAGAAAGGATGCAGTTTAAGCGGAAGATAAGTATGCATCATGTCCATGCCTTTCCAAACGCTGCGCCCAGCAGAACGGAGTCTGACGGGTGAAACGCCTTAATATGTGTCCTATCTCTACGCCAAATGAACGTGGCCTTTTATTTTATTTTAGTGTTACTTTTTATTTTATTTTATTCAGCTTCCCTTCTGCCAAAATCTCACTCTTCGGGTATCTGCACCAATCACCACTGCCGACCATACCCGCCACCCCAGTGAGACAACAATCTGTCCAATAAGGACACATAAAGCAATACATTTATGAATATAGACCTACTGCATTTTTTATGATTTTTTCTTACGCATAATTTAAATATTTCGTTAATAACATCAACATTGTTTATCAAGATTACAAAAGATTACCAAGTTTTCCATAAAGACACGTTCAGCTTTCTACGAGTTGTCAGAGGCAATCGTTAGTCTATCGTTAGTCTAGTCTAATTTCTAAAACCGTTTTAAGTGAAGCAAAACTCAAATAAAAGATGCTTCGTAAGCTGGCTTTGAGAAACGAGGCCGATGTCCCGACGTAGGCCTACCTCTGAGCTGATATTGGGTGATATATGACTGCAGCGTTTCAAATAACCCCACTCCCAACTTTCTGTAGGCTAAGCAAATACAATAATATAAGCCCACTGAAAACAGGATGTTTTAGAGTTTTCTGCACAAAATTAAAATGAGTTGGTATGTCTCAAATGATATACCATATCATTATTCAATATCAATACTCATCATATTTAACCAACACATAAAAACATAGATTTTTTCAACGCGGAGAGGAAGGAAAAAACGGCATTCAGTTTAGAGCATCTGTTTTCCGGCTGCAAATTCCGAAGATTCTTCGGCGGATCTGTTTCATCTTCAGGCCATAGATGAGGGGGTTTAGCAGCGGTGGAACTACGAGGTACTCCAGGGACATGAAATTGCGGAGAGCCAGTAGATTGTTGCTGGAACCATAGCGAGCGTACATGATGTCAAAGACAATGGCGATTGCGAAATTGGTTAATGACATTAAATGGGGCAAACTGGTCTGCATGAATTTACTCCGTTCTTCCTGCGATCGCACAGATGCCTTGATGATATTAACATAGGAAATCAAAATCACTAGTGCTTGTAAAACGTGAAAAACCATGAGAATAGACCCGAATATGTTGTTCAGAGCGGTATCAACACATGACAGCTTTACCACTGCCCAGTTTGTGCAGTAAAGCTTTTCAATGTGGAATCTACATAGGGGTAGTCTGGCAACCAGGCTCATCGAAGTAACTGATTCACAGATGGAAAACAGCCAGGTAAAAATAAAAAATGTTGTCACCTTCCGAGGCGTGATGATGGAGTGGTAGTTGAGCGGCTTGCATATCGCGACATACCTGTCATAAGCCATAACTGCTAACGTTGCCATTTCGCAGAAGACGTAGCAGTATATTACAAACATTTGAGCGAGGCACGCTTTATACGGAGTAACACTCACGTCAGATAAAAAATCCACCAATATTTTCGGATAAAAAGTAGACACCAAATATCCCATTTACACACAAGTTACATAGAATCCTCCATGAGCCCATGTTTATATTTCTATTAAAAACAATTGTCGCAATCAGGGTCAGGTTCACTAAAACAGTAAAAATGTAAGCGACAAGAGTGACAACAAAGTATGCGTGTTTGTTTGACATAGTCTCATTCAGTCCTTGTAGAACAAACACTATTTCGGTCGAATTCTCCATATAACATGCGCGTGGAAAACGCAGGGGAGACTCGATGTCCTTGTGCCAGCTTCTGTGGAGTCAATTAAATAAACTTAATTTCATACCGCAAACAGAAAAATTGCAGACCGTCAGCATTGTCCAGGCAGCTCATTTCTAAAGAGGCTCGGTGATTTTCTACATCCAAATAATCTAACTGTAATATGACGTATTCACAAAACATAATATATCAAAAATGAATGAAGAAATGTGCTGATGTCCGAGCAAAAGGACAAAATACTTAATCTTGTTTCAAACTGTACTTGACAAAACAACACGCAGAAAGATTATATAATTATATGCCCGCAGTATCAGGCTTTATATCTGGATTGCTGAAATGTCCATTGCCATAATCACCATCATACCGGGAATCTGAGTAATGAGTCAATATAGAGACAAAAAATGTTCCCACCAGATGGACATAGATTGCATGAAAAGTGGGTTCTATAACACACGTACAGTGCCATGATTTGCTTCCTTTCGGATTCCCTCTATTATTGCATATGTCATACTAAATGGTTTCAGATCTTTAGAAAAGAAAAGTAATCTTAGACAAGGGAAACCAGTAAACAGCATTTTACACACTATTATTTCATTTTTTCAATGAAAAAGTTAATATCCACCCACATCACCCATGTAAAAAAGTAATTGCCCCCCCTAGTTGCCTCATTGCAACCAGCCCAGAGTGACATTCTTGCCCAAATTTCTCCAAGGGTGTAGCAGCTCATCCAGGAAGTCACACAAGATCCCAGAAGAACATTCAAAGACCTGCAGGCCTCTATAGCTGCAGCTTAAATCAATGTTCATGACTCTACAATAAGAAAGAGACTAGGCAAATAAGGGATTCAGGTGAAAGTAGCAATGCAGAAACCACTGCTAACCAAGAGAAACATCAATGCTCATCCCACATAAAAAAACAAAAACAAAACGTTACAGGTGACACAGGTGCCATTGTGTCTGGCGTAAAGCAAATACACAAACAATGGTTCCAATAGGAACCCTTGTCGAGGACCCGGCCCTAGGCCCCCCTGATGAGAGATTGACAGGGATGGGTTAGGCAGGAATGCATTATTAACCCCTCGCACACGCCATTGAGGTGGTAGCAAGAACGCCCGTAAGAGGAAAAATATGCGGTTCAGAGCTAATGAGCAGCCCTAATTGTCAGCAGAGGAGTCTGAAGTCGGGGGACTTAGATTTAGAGTACTAAGGAGCAAGGTTAAAGTTCTGACTGAGGCCATGCATAGAATGAGTTCCAGCATGACCTTGGAGGAGATTCAACATGCTGAGCAAGCAGTCGGGGAATACCCCAACCCTACAGGGGAGGAGCATAATTTTTTTGAACTATTTGTTTATTTATTTAATAAACAAGAATACACAAAAACAGAATAGAAGGAGATGTTTACATTAACACTTGTTTTAAAGTATACACAGACACAAAATCCTACATACTCATTCGTGCATGCATATACCTACATACACATATGACTAGGTAGTTTTACACAAAAATACATATATACATACATGGATACGCCTGTCTCCATGTACCCATACATACATGCACATACACATACCCGCACAAACTCCCCCACATACCTACACAAAAACTCTCCCTTTCTCTTGAGCCCCATTGTAAATGTATTTCTTCATCCTATTTTTCATATTGCAAAGATACAATATTTTAAAAGTAGGATGGGGTCTGAGGATAGAAATGCATCTCATACTACCTTAAATTTAAATTAAAAATATATATATATATATCATAACTGAGATATTGACTTTTCATACTTTGTATCTGAGGTCAAGACAGAAATAAAGGTGGAAAAGGAAAAAAAAACAAAAAAACAAGTGTAATCCAACTAACAATGAAGTAGATTTAGGCTAGTACAATGAGATAGTAAAGAAAACAAAAGGAGAAAAAAAAAAAGAAGAAGAGGTGACTAAAGGTCTGACATCGCCTGTGTTATTGGTAGCCATCGTTCAGCAAACCTGTCCGTTTTCAGATGTAATCTGGCTGTGATTTCCTCCATGATAAAGACCCTTTTTACCCTGTCTCTCCATTGTGTTATGCTGGGGGGTTGTGGCTTTAGCCAGGATATTGTTATCATTTTTTTGGCTATTAAGAGCAAAATTCTCAATAAATAAATTGTGTTTCTATCCATGATATTTTCAGGAGCTATACCCAGTATAAAAATTAATGGGTCTAGGGCTATTTTAATACCCAAGATCTGCCTAATCTCCTTTTGTATATTCTTCCAGAAGTCCAGAAGCTTTGGGCATTGCCAAAATATGTGTGTGAAATGCCCCACCAGTCCACAGCCCCTCCAACATAGTTCCGAGGTGTTGCTGTATTTTGAAGTAATGGATGGAGTATTAAAGTACCGCATTTTCACCTTCCATTCAAATTCCCTCCATGTTGGGCTATGAGTTAGTTTATGACCTTCTTTGAATGTTTCCTCCCATTTTTCATCCATTATTGTACTATGTGTGTTTCCAATTCCCATTTTTCTTTTTTGGGCAAAGGATTGTCTTATATTTAATTCTAGCTTTTCTCTTTTGCCATATAAATTTACAAATAATTTTATGTAGTAATTTGAAAGTAGAGCTAGGAACCATTATAGGTAATGACTGGAACAAGAACAAAAGTTTTGGTAATAGATTCATTCTCACCGTTTCTATTCTCCCCATCAGGGTCAGAGGTAAAATCTCCCATCTAACCAAATCCTTCTTTATTTCAGTTATCAATTTAGATAGCTGTGATGTGATCGGTGTAATGATGATACCCAGATACCTAAACCCTTTATTAGTCCATTTAAAATGAACCTTCCCTTCTAGTTCTGCTGGACATTTCCCTGAAAGCATCATAGCTATTGATTTACTTTCATTAGTCAAGTATCCCGACATTTCTCCATAGTCATGCAGACTGTTCAATAGACTTGGTATCGATAATGATGGTTCACTTAAATAAGCTAGGATGTCGTCCGTGAATAACGATACCTTGTGTTCTACCCCCCCTACATCCTTTATTCCCTTTATATCTTTGTTTTGTCTAATCGACTCAGCCAGTGGCTCAATGCTTACAGCAAATAGTAACGGACTCAGACAATCTCCCTGTCGAACTCCTCTTTTGAGGTAGAAAAAGTCTGAACAGCACCCATTAACTCTGATCCGTGATTTGGGGTTTTTATATAGCATTTTCACCCAGTCTATAAAGGTTGAGTGAAACCCAAAGGCCTCCAATGTCTGGTATAGAAAGCTCCATTTTACTTGGTCAAACGCTTTTTGTGCATCTAAACTGAGCATCATGGTAGGCTGAGGATTATTTTTAGTGCAGGATATAAGATTTAAGGTTAGCACCTTGTCTACAAGGAATAAAACCTGTTTGATCTGGGTTTATTAATTTAGCGATATATCTCTGCATTCTCTGTGCCAATATGTTTGTTAATATTTTTAGATCATTGCAGAGCAAACTAATAGGTCTATATCCCTCACATGAGGTTGGGTCTTTGCCCTCCTTATGCAAGACTGAGATGATGGCTTCTGACCAGGTATTTGGTGGGTCACTTGATGATAGAGCATAGTTGAATACTTTAAATAGTACTGGTGTGACCACTTCTGCAAAGCATTTATAAAACTCTCCCGAAAACCCATCCGTACCAGGGGATTTATTATTTTTAAGAGTTTTTATAGCATCCGATATTTCCTGTAATGAAATCGGCTGTGTCATTTTGATCGAATCTTCTGCTGATAATGATGGTAGATGTAAACTTTTAAGAAATGCCTGAGTTTTGCTTTCTATAAGATGGGATTCTGAATCATTATACAAATCTTTATAGTAGTCTGCGAGCGCTTCCGCTATCTCATTTGGCTTTACCATCATTTGTTTGGAGTTAGGATGTCTTATTTTTGAAATTATCCTACTAGTTGAAAGGCTAATAAACGATCTGCTCTATTGCCCCTCTCATAATACCTTTGATTTGTAAAGCGTAGAAAAAAGTAAAAGTTCATCTAGTCTATGCCTGTTTTTTTTCAGTTCGAGGAGGGTGGAGTCGTCTGATGTTCTTTTATGTTCTAACTCTAGTTCTCTGACTCTACTCTCTAACCCTCTTTGCTGTTCTAATCAAGCTTTTCTCATCCTGGATGTTATTTCTATTATTTTCCCTCTCATAAAAGCTTTTCCTCCCTCCCATAAAATCGATGGTGATACCTCGCCATTGTCATTTATCTGAAAGTATTCCTTTAAGTCTTGTTTTATTTCCTTTACCGCCTTCTCATCTGATAGAATTGACACATTAAGTCTCCAGTATTTAAAGAAGTGTTCATGGCCTATATCTACCGTTAATATAATAGGTGCGTGGTCACTTATGGTTATGGCCTCTATGCCACAATTCAAGACTTTATGTATATGCCGTTGTGATACAAACAAAAAATCTATCCTCGAATAGCTCCCATGTGGATTTGAATAGAAGGTGAAATCCTTTACCTTAGGGTTTTTGTTTCTCCATGGATCAGTAAGGCCTAACTCTTTTATAATGTTGTTTAATGCTTTGGATCTTTTTGTAATTGGTCCCTGTTCTGGTGGTAACCTGTCTAAATTACCATTCTGCACTGTGTTGAAATCCCCACCCATTAATATCATCCCTTTTCCATTACTGGCAGTTACATTTGCTATGTCTTTAAAGAATGTCTCATTCTCCTCATTTGGGGCATAAATATTTAGTACAGAGATAGTCATATCCCCTATCGAGCCGATAACCATAACATATCTTCCCATATTATCTTTTATCACTTTCTCTGTAGAAAATGGTAAAGATTTATTAATTAATATAGCAACACCCCTTCTCTTGCCATATGATGCGTGGAATACTTGGTCTACCCATTCCCTTTTCAATTTTTTATATTCTCCCTCAACCAAATGTGTTTCTTGTAGTAAGGCAATTGAGCATTGTAATTTCTTCAGTTGGCTCAGTATTTTCCTTCTCATAATAGGATGATTTAAACCATGAACATTATCCATCCATCCATTATCTTAACCCGCTTATCCTGAACAGGGTTGCAGGGGGGCTGGAGCTTATCCCAGCATACATTGGGCGAAAGGCAGGAATACACCCTGGACAGGTCGCCAGTCCATCGCAGGGCACACACACCATTCACTCACACACTCATACCTATGGGTAATTTAGACTCTCCAATCAGCCTAACCTGCATGTCTTTGGACTGTGGGAGGAAACCGGAGTACCCGGAGGAAACCCACGCAGACACGGGGAGAACATGCAAACTCCGCACAGAGAGGCCCCGGCCGACGGGGATTCGAACCCAGGACCTCCTTACTGTGAGGCGGCAGTGCTACCCACTGCACCATCCGTGCCGCCTACCATGAACATTATATGACACAATATTTAATCTATTAATTATACTTTAAGTTGAAACCCATCCTCATAGGAACCAAAATATATGTACACCTTGTATACACCAAATCAGCTGTAGTAACCATCTCACAATAAAAAATACAAAAAATAATAAACATCTCCTTCAAAACAAACATACAATAACAAAATAATAGGACTTCCAAAGGTCCGGTCTCCAGAGAGATGTGGCGAATCCTCCCTGGGGAAATAGCACTGTGTGCATCTGTAACTTCTCAATCCTCTAAAGTTACTTCATACTCCATCTGAGTAGCGATTTAGCTCAATTGAACCAATATGTTTCAAGTAATTTCAATATGTAATGATATATTTAACTAGCTTCACTTATACTCAGTAGGCTATGCATTTTTGTTAGGCTCATAATTCTAGTCCTTACCATAGCCTACTGGTGTTCACGTTAGAGTTCACTCGATGAGGGCATGCAAGTCCGCCTCTGTAATATGTGGCTGCTTCCTCTTCTCACTCCGTCCTGTCACCGTGATCCAGCTGCCTTGCATCATCACCCTCTGTAGTCTCTCCGTCTCATCGTCCTCGATGTGAATCCCCATGTCCTTCAGCATTGGTACAGCCTCCATTAGTGTAGTAAAGGTTTTAGTTCCTGATTCCAGAAACACTTTCAGCTGTGCAGGGTATGGGGACTGTGCTTTCACGTTCTTCTCCTTTCATTTTTTTATGACGTCCCGCACCTGTTTCCTCTTCTTTTGAATCTCTGTCGTGTAGTCTTGATTGAAGTAGATGGTCTGTCCCTCGTATATAGTCTTGTGTTTCCATGCTTGTTGGATTACATGGTCTTTCACTCTATAGTCTAGGAAACGGACGATGATCGCTCTCGGGGGGGCAGCTTCCTCCTTTGGTTTGGCAACTAGCGAGCAGTGTGCTCTCTCAATACGAATGTCCATATCCTCCGGGATTTGCAGAGATGAACAAATAAACTCACTCACAAATCCTATGGTGTCGTTTTTCTCGGAACCCTCCGGGAAGCCATGCATCCGTATGTTGTTACGCCTTGCCCTTGATTCTAGGTCATCACATTTCGCAAGTAACTTTGCCTCTTGGTGAAGTAGGAAGGCGACCGTTCTTTCCAGTCGCGCTGTCCTGTCTTCCGTGTCTCCCAACCTCTCTTCCATTTTTACAGTTTGTTGCTCCAACAAGGCTGTTCTTCCCACAAGTTCCTTCATATTTGTCTCTAGTCTTTCCAGTGCCTTTTTGTTAGCATTGGCCGCGTCCGTATGCTCTTCTCTTAGCTTGCGTAGCTCCGCCAGTATAACAGAGTCATTTTCGCCTCCATGCATTGACCCTGGCGGCGTTCCATGCGCCTCGCCTGAGCCTTCGTTTTCTGCGGCGCTAGGCTGCTTCTTTCTGCCCATCTCTTCTTATTAAGTTTCTTTATCAAGTTTTCAACGGTTTGACTGACTTTTTGCCGTCATGTTGTTTTGTTAAGCTAGTTTTAACTAGGTTTCATGAGAACTAGTTGTTTTCACATGCCTTCTACAACATGGCGCCACCGGAAGTCCCATAATGCCTGGTTAAAGCAAAAAGATGAGGAAAACAATGTAGATGATTGGGAAATAAAAGAGTATGAGGAGATGGAAAAATGTAGGAAAGATAAGGAAAACGGAAGGGATTTCAATACCGAAAGAAGATTAAGAGGCTTTAAGGGCCTTCCTGATTATAGCACAAATAATTTATCGGATAGATTCAAAGGACTAACAGTAGAGGAGTTAAGTGATGAATTACACTCGGCTATTAGCTGGATGTCCTTTGTAGATCAAAAAAGGTACACTTTTATACAAGTTTCAGGATATATAAGGAGTGAGCTTTTAGATGTTAAAAAAGCAGAAAAAAGAAGAAGAAAGAAGAGAGAATAAAAACCCCTCTTAGGATTTAGCAACTCTCCTCAACAGCTGTGGTCAAGCTGGAGTGGCGTGCTCCCTCTGCGTGCCACTCCAAGAGTTGTGGCAACAGGGCTGTTGAAGAAAGAGCAACGCAGAACAACTATAATCAAGCTTGAGTGGTAATTATAATCTATATTACTTGTAGAAGTAGGAAAAATGTAGAGTTTTAAGTTTTAGGGGTGTTCGTACCCATTGTATTAATGGAAGTTCAGTAGCTTTTAACTTCCAGAAGGGGGAGCTATAGGATAAGGCTAAGGCCAAAGAGGATGGATATTTGAGGGGTGTACCTTGAATTTAACATCTGGTGGAAAGGTAAATTAGAAAGAGCTAAAGGGGTTATATGAAACTTGTATGTGATTAGCAAACTGAAAGATAATGTTTAACCTGTCAGCTGTATAACTCTATTCTTTTGATTCTTTTGATTATAATAAAGCATATCTGACTATAATCATATGTGATAAAGGTTCTTTTAGAGGAATACAGTGAATACAGGAAATCGTATATCAGATTTGCATCACACCCTTCACTTCGAGACTGGACTGGAAGTTCAGTAGAACTTACCAGGGCTCCAGGACGTTCGGAGTACTTCAAGGAAAAGAGAGTTTGTCCCCGAGACACCTCCTCGTGGGGTACTGCTCGTGGGAACGTGAGGTCTGAGCTCGGCAAGGGGTCCGTGGCTCACGACACCCTGTGATTCCATAGAAGAACCCTATACAATCAATTTAATGGGTTCTTTGTCAGGCAAAATGATTCTTTGTATGGGATTTGTCACTTCACAACTATGACAGAGGGTTCCAAAAAGAACCAAAAAGGGTTCCCCAATGGAAGCCCAAGAACCTTTCAGAACCATATTTTCTAAGACTGTACAGCAGTTCACAGTAAGAACATAAACAGTCAAACATGGTGGTGGTAGTGTGAAGATCTGGGAATGTTTGTTGACTTGTCATTATTGAAGGAACCATGTTCTGCTGTGTACCAGAGAATGTCTGGTCATCTGTAAGTGATTGTGGAATTAAGTTTTGCAGCAAGATGATCCAAAACACAAAAGCAGGTCCATATCTGACTGGCTGATAAGAAACAAGGTTAATGTTTTGGACTGGTCAAAGTTCTG